>NC_072767.1:4671076-4971076 GCF_022539595.1 Amphiprion ocellaris | reverse complement strand
GGGTCACTTAGAAATGGCCGTATTTTTGAAATAAAAGCGGTTTTTACTCAATGAAGATCATGTTAAATCAATCAGAAATGCAGGGGTGTCAAACATGCGGCCCGCGGGCCAAAACTGGCCCACCAGAGGGTCCAATCCGGTCCGACTTTGTAAAGTGTCAAAATAACAAAGAAGACATTAACTGGGAATTGTAAATTTGTACTTTTTATAAATAATTTCTACACCATGACAAGTTGTTTAGATCAATAAGTAACATACTAGACTGTTCTTTTGTCGTTTTGTGTATCGCTTTTGTAATATTTTGTTTTGTTTTTGTTGTATATTGTTTTTTGTCAGATTTTTGTTGCTTGTCTCATGTTTTTGTCATTTTGTTTCATTTTTGTCTCGTTTGCCTTGTTTGTCCATTGTTTTGTTGTTTTGTGTCTCGTTTTTGTCATTTTGTCTCATTTTTGTCGTTTTGTCTCACTTGTGTTGTCTATTTTTTTGTGGACTTGTGTCTCATTTTTGTCATATTTTGTCTTGTTTTTGTTGTGTATTTTTTTGTCAACTTCTTTTTTTTGCTTGTCTCATGTTTTTGTTGTTTTGTTTCTCGTTTTTGTCGTTTTGTGCTTTATTTTTGTCGTTCTGCCTTTTTTTGGTCTCATTTTTGTCGTTTTGTGTCTCGTTTTCGAATTATTTTGTATTGTTTTTGTTGTTTTTTTGTCTGACTTTTGTCGATTTGATCATAAGTAAAATAATACATTGTTCAGTTCCAGATGACTAAAAGTTTTGTTCCTTTGTAGACCGTCTGTGATCTGTAAGCTGTAATGTATAAATGATAAACTGAGGCATAAATTTGTTGAAATTGAACTTAATTTTCTCTAGAAAATTCAAGGCAATTCCTTAAATGTGAACATTTTCAGAATGTACTTTTTTGCACAAAAACAAAGGGAAAAATCTGGAGCTATGGTTATTTATAGTTTGTTATGCTGTGATTTTACTGGTCACTGGAGATCAAACTGGGCTGAACAAAAATGACACCCTTGGTCTAGATATGGTTAACGTGGTAAATGACTATTGTAGCTGGAAACAGCTGATTTTTAATGGAATATCTCCATAGAGGTACAGAGGAACATTTCCAGCAACCATCACTCCTGTGTTCTAATGCTACATTGTGTTAGCTAATGGTGTTGAAAGACTCATTGATGATTAGAAAACCCTTGTACAGTTATGTTAGCACATGGATAAAAGTGGGAGTTTTCAGGGAAAACATGGAATTGTCTGAGTGACCCCAAACTTTTGAACGGTAGCGTTTGTGGCACTGTGTTAATAAAGGTGTGAACATCGGTCACTGAAGCGAAGACAAACGCTGTGCACGATAAGACGCCCCACATTCACTCGTTACGTTTCAGGATGGTGGGGGAACAAACACGACAGAAATCTGTTCCGATCTGAGAAGCCTGTATTTGGTATTACTGAAACGCGGCGTTTCGTTCGAGCTTATTTACACGCTTGTCAAAACTCTGAAAGTGATCCCTTCGCTCTTTTGTCAGCAGTCTCACCTGAGGTGGACATTTGGGAATGTCACCGTCGAAGCAGTTGATTATTCTCAAAAAGAAAAAAAAAAGGCTTTCATCCCAAGCAGTTTTGGGGAAATTTATAACTATCACATTTGTCCAACTACTGACAAATACTGTCTTAAATTAAAAGTAATAAGAAAAAAATACCATCTGCACACAAAATAAAAAATGTCAAATTGAGACCTCCAAACCTTAGACTGTTTCCAAGCCTTGACATTATTACATGGCTTTAAAAAAATGGCTTATGGTCACTCAGTTCCCCAGATGTGGAGCTAAAACACTGTGAAACACCCCGTGGACGAGTCACATGTTTGTGAAACAATGCTTGAGTTAAAGTCGGTGAAAACATTTCGTTTTTTTTAGTGAGCCAGGGGCACAACCACCATCATTCTTGACATATAAGCAGAGTGAGCTGGACCTACTCTCCCACTGGCTACACACAGCTGATAAAAGTCGACATTCAGTTAACAAAGAGGCCGTTTTATCGCGGCCCGATGGAGACTTATGGTGTGACATAAACCACATTTAGTTTGGTATAACATTTCTCAATATGTACAGTTTAGAGCAAAGTTAGTGTCCACACTGGCATCTTATCAAACAGATTTCTGTAAACAATAGAAAGATTATATCTTATAGTGATTTCTATGAGGTACTGTAGAGATTCATCTCATGTCGTCCCCCAAAAAGCTGTTGAAAGAACCAGAAATGTAAAAAAAAAAAAAAAAAAAAAAAAAAAAAAAACGGAATATAAGCGATCTGTTGGGTAACCAGAGGCGACGTTTGGTGTCGTTCGCCATGGCTACCTCTGCACTACGTCACTAATCTCTTTAATACAGCTGTGCAGGTTGTCCAGTACAGTGTTGGACCCGCTCAGCCCAGAAGAGGAGGCCCTCAGCTCCTGCAGGCTGAGCTCCAGCTTCCCCACCGCCTCTCGAAAGGCGAATTTGTTCCTCATCTGAGGGATGCAGTCCACGTAACCTGAGCAGTAGTCTAGCAGCTGGTGGCCGGCGTCCAGCACCTGGCTGCTGGAGGGGCTGTCGGAGCTGGCGTGGAGGGCGCTGCTCAGGCACTCGGCACACTCCAGCAGGGCCTCCCGGCTCACCCGGTCCAGGGGGACCCGCTCCACCTGCTGCCGGGTCCGCCGCAGCGCCACCTTGGAGGAGGAGGAGGAGGAGGAGGCAGGGGTGGTGGCTCCGTTGGCCATTTTGGTGGGAGTCGTGTTGGTAGAAGATGCAGGAGGCACTTGTGGTGGCGGCACTGATGGTCTGCCTGTCGAAGCTCCTCCTCCTCCCGACGTCCGGCCCGACCTGTGACCTTTCAGCGTGTCTCCGTTGACCTCCACGGGCGCTCCTCCTCCTCCTCCTCCTCCTCCTCCGACCTGCTCCTCGCCGTCGCCGCTGTAGGAGTGCTGCAGGCCTCGCAGGGTGGGAGGAGGAGGAGGAGCGCACTTGGGTTTGACCAGCCGTGGCCTGTCCCGGTCCGCCTGGTGCTCAGACAGCAGCTTGAAGCGGTTCCCCTGAGAGTCCAGGCCGACCAGGTGCACGTCCGCCGGGCTGTGCTTCAGTGTGGGTGAGATCAGGACCGGGACTTTGTGGTTGTGGGTCGGTGCTCCGGCCGACGACACGCCGGAGGTCTTGGAGGGAGACGACCAGCTCTGCTGCCGCTCCAGCCCTCCGCCCTCCTCCCTGCCCTCCCCCACTTCTCCCCCGACCCCCGGCGCCCTCACCCCCACGGCGGCCCCCCGGGGCAGCAGCTTGGCTTTGGGCCTTTCCCTGATCTGTGCGGTGCCCTCGTCCATCCTCCTCAGCAGGCTCTCGGAGTGCCGGGCGGCCCCGTTCTCCGGCTGGGAGGTGGTGGAGGCGGTCCTCTCCAGGGGGGGCTTCGCGCTGCGGTTCCGGGGTAAAGTCAGAGCCATGCGCTCCAGGTCCGGCAGCCCAGCGGACATGGAGGAGGTAGAATTAGACCTCGGGAAGGGTTTAGGTCCTCCGACTAGACTCCCACCGTCCTCTGAAGAGGCCGTCTTTCCTGTCCGTAGCCCCAGAGTCTTTTTGATGAGTCTGGGGGTGAAAAAACCCGCCAGACCCCCCCAGCTGCTGCCACTCGTCACCTGCGACCCGATGCCAGAGGGCTTCTGTCCGAATGCGGCGCCACAACAGCGGGAATGTGCCTGGGTGGGTTCCCCGTGGGAGTGGGAAGGGGAGGCCGAGAAGCCCCCCAAACTGTCCGACTGGGGCAGGGGAGGAGGGGCGCTGAAGTCGGCCGTGGGCTCGTACTTCTTGTGGGGCTGGGTCTCCATCTCCCGGAAGGAGCTGCTCCTCTTGGGCGGCGTCGGAAGGTTCTGCTGGAGCTGAGAGGATGGCGACGAGGAGGAAGAGGAGGACGATTTCTTCTTGATGAAGGAGCTGAAGAAGCCCGTCTTGCGGTCTCGTGTGAATGTGCCCATGTCCTGTGCGTCCTCCAGGAGGCTGCTGGGGGATTTATCTCGCGGCTGCTGCTTCCTGGGGAGAGCCGGAGAGCTGCTGGACCGGCCGTCGCCTCCGAGCAACGTGGAAGCCCAGCCTGGAAGAAGAAGAGAGGAAGGGATTATAACAGAGGAGTCAAAATCATCTCAGTTCAGGTTCCACATTCAGCCCAGTTTGATCTCAAGTGAGCCAAACCAATAAAATCACAGCATAACAACCTATAAATAACCACAACTCCAAATCTTTCCTTTGTTTCAGTGCAAAAATGTTCACATTTAAGGAAACATCTTTTTACAAAACATCATGAAAAAATTTCTTAGGAAAAACAGGTTCAATTTCAGCAACATTCAGCCTCAGTTTATCATTTCCACAGTGCAACTTCCAGATCACAGAGTGTCTACAAAGACACAAAACATGTAGTAGATACATGGAAATGAATGATTTAGTATTTTACTTTAAGATCAAAACAAGTCAGACAAAAAAATGACAAAATATTACAAAAATGAGATGCAAAACGACAAAAAATGAGATAAATGATAAAAAACCAAAGAGACAAAAAATTACACAACAAAGTTACAAAGCAACAAAAAAATTTGATAAATGACACAAGTGACACAAAAAGACACAAAACGACATAAACAAGACGACCCCCCAAAAAAGACAAAAATGACACACAAAACAACAAATAAAGCAAAACACAAAATGACAAAAAAAGACACAAGCGAGTCAGAAAGAAAACACAAAGTGACAAAAATGAGAAACAAAACAATAAAAACATGAGACAAACGACAAAAGTCAGTCAAAAAATAACAAAATCAAGACAAAAATTACAAAAATGAGACACAAAGTGACTAAAAAGACAAACGACACAAACGAGACAAAAAATGACAAAAGCGAGAAACAAAACAACAAAAAAAGACAAACACACGCGAGACAAAAAACCCCCACAAAAAGACTAAAACGACGCAAAAAGCAAAATGACAAAAATAAGACAAAAAACACAAGCAAGACAAAAAGGAAACAACGCGACAAAAACGAGAAAAACAACACAAACGACAAAGGTCAGTCAAAAACCAACAAAAACAAGACCAAATATTACAAAAATGAGACATAAAATGACAAAAATGAGACACAAAACGACAAACAATGAGACAAATGACACAAAATCAAACAAAAAAGAGACAAAAAAATTAGACAAACGAAAAAGTGAGACAAAAAACCCACAAAAAGACTAAAACGACACACAAAACGACAAAATCAAAACACAAAATGACAAAAATAAGACAAATAACAAGCGAAACAAAAAGCACAAAGCGACAAAAACGAGAAACAAAACGACAAAAACATGACACAAATGACAAAAGCCAGACAAAAAACAACTAGAATCAGACAAAATATTACAAAAATGAGACACAAAAGAACAGTGAACAATCTAGTATTTTACTTTATGATCAAAGCAACTTGTCATGGTCTAGAAATTATTTTATATTCATAGTTTTTCAAATTTACACTTTGCAGTTAATGTCTTCTCTCTAATTTTTACACTTTACAAAGTGGGCCGGATTTGACCCTCTGGAGGGCCGGTTTTGGCCCGCAGGCCACATGTTTGACACCCCTAGATTATAATCATCCAAATCAGCAGGAACATATCTTTTTTCATAGACTGCTTAATATCTAACAAGAAACAGGCCATGAAAAATCTGTTAGCGGTTATTTAGTCTCTAAATATATTCCTCTATACATTAATGTCCTGTTAGACAGCTGTGTCTTGTTGTAAATGAGAAATATGGTTTATTCCTTCTCTTACTAAGAGCTGTTCTCTCCTCCTCATGAGCAAGAAAAAGGCATTTCAGGAAGGTGAGAGTGGAAATTTTGAGTCCACACCACTCACAAAAATACAATGATTTACAAGTTGCTCATGTGAAACACAAATAAAAACAGATTGAATTGCTCAAAGATGAAGATATTTCCACTTTTTTTGAGCTTTAAATCTGAACTGTATGGTTCACACGAACAATAAATCCCAACATCCCCCACACTGTTCTCTCTGTTCCTCAATATGATGAGAGTTTGAATGTAAAAACATAAAAACAGGAAATATTTCGACAGTACGATGATTCAGACTGTGCATTCAGTGTTTGTGAGTTCGTCATTTTCTTATGTGGACTTTCATAGACACAGTGGTGAAAGAAGTTTTTAAACTAGTGTGTTTTTGTGCTTCTGGACTTTGTTTCTGCATGTTCGCAGCATCACGTTTATTCCATTTATAAATTCATAAACACTAGTTTTGCTTTTATTGGTGAATACTGGAGCAAACCATCTGCCACAGGGACAGAAAAAAGCAGACAAAGACAAACAAAAGACAATTTATACACCAGGTAAACCAAACAAAAATGTTATTTTTCAACACAAACACATAAATAATCAATAACTTAAGACAAATACACAATATTATGTACATTTAATAACAGGGTTAGCATGTATTAACTGGAATATGGGATTAATATTGATGCAACAAACAGGACAAGACAGAACATGAACAAAATGAGGATTATATACACAACACGTGTCACAGTCGAGAAGTAATGGTTTAACTAGGTCATTATGGATGGCTGAAATAATATTTAAAATGGTTTAGATGCTAAAATCCGTTAACATTAACGCTAAAATCTTTTGTTTTACAGTAAGAAAGTGACAAAAAATGTGAAAAAAGGTTGGCTGACATGACAAAGACTGACTAAATCTGCAAAAAGCTGCAGTTTAAGATGCATTTTGGGGTAAATTAAGGACAAGGAATGTCATATTTAATGTAAAAGCAACGTTTCTTTCTGTCCATCCTCCTCCAGCACCACATGATGACGGTAAAGATGGCACACACTTCAGAATTTCTATTGTTGAGCATTTTAATTCTTGTGGAATACATCTTCACTTTGTGTCCGCATTGATCTTTTTTTTTTTTCTATTATTGTTTTGTGTGACTTCTAATTTGTTGTCGGACATTTCATAGACGAACCTTAAAAATTAAATACACTATCTTTTAAAAGCTTGGGGTCACACAGACAGTTTCATGTTGATATTTCATTAAAAATCTGCTGTTTCCAGCTCGAATAGTCATTTACCACATTAACAATGTCAAGACTGCATTTCTGATTCATTCAGTGCTATTTTCATTGGGAAAAAAATGCTTTTTTTTTTCAAAAATAAGGACAATTCTAAGTGACTCCAAGCTTTGGAATGGTTGTGTATGTTTTAAATAAAATTCTTATTTTAGTTGGTTAACCCTCCTGTTGTCCTCATTCATGGGCAACAAAAAATATTTTTTTCCTTGTCTGAAAAAAATCCCCAAAAATCAGCAAAAAATTCCCCAAATTTCTGAAAATTTGCAAAACCTTCAGGAAGAAAATTACAGTAATTTCTTTAAAGTTTCGCTTAAAAGTTTTATTTAAAAAAAAAAGTCTCCCAAATTTGGCAAGAAAATTCTTGTAAATATTTTCAAAAAATGAGTAATAATCTTCCAAAAAAATCCTAAAAATATCTAAAGTGATTCCATATATATTAGTAAAACTTCTAATATTTTCTTTAAGAACATTCACATAAAAATCAATCAAACTCCAGTGAATTTTTTTGTGAATGTTCTTAAGAAACATTTTTAACATTTCTTTTCTTCCACCAAAAAATGTTCAAAGATTTCCCAAAAATGTTGAAAATGTGGACATCAGAAGTTTCACTGTGAAAATATACTTATTTTCCCACATTTTCAAACTTTAAAACGTGTCAGTTTTGACCGGCAGGACGACACGGGGGTTAACGTGCTGGACGTTTTCAGGGCTGCTGGCGTCTGCGATTAGTTGTGGAGGAAGATCATGGCCCTTCTTCTGAGGCGGCGAGCTTGGCGGCGCTGCAGACTCGTAAACTTCTGGCTCTGCTGCTCGCCGTTCTCCGGCGTACCTGCACAATCATAAAGCGATGCAGCGGACTGGCTGGGGGTGAGGTGGGCGTGGCCGGCCGTACCTGAGTGACTGTGGGCGCTGTGGTCGGAGCGGCCGTCCAGTCCGCCCTCGATGTTCTCCTTGTTCTCCGTGTGCTTGTGCAGGATGCGGGATTTGGAAGGCAACAGGGGCGTGTCGTGGCTGAAGGAGTGCAGCGGTCCGCAGTGACCCGAAGAAGCCGTTTTACAGAGCTCCTCCGCCACCTCTGCAGCACGGAAAGAAGCAAACGGAGTCAGGAACTTCTTAAAACTCATTTTTATACACTCGCTTTCATGTCAGGTTTACTTTCAGCTTTATTTAGTTTTAGTGTTCTATTCCGTATGATGCCCCATTTATTTTAGATGTTCCCTCTTGTTTTATTTTAATTTTAGCTGCCTGGTTCTTTGGTGTGATGTCATCTCTCTAAGTTTTTGATTTTAACTCTCAATCTTATTCTTTAATTTTCAAACTACCTAGTTCTCTTGTTTGATATGCATGCTAATCTAGTCAATTATTCATTTAATTTATAGATAGATAGTTAGACAGACAGATAGTTAGATAGACAGACAGACAGACAGACTTTATTGTCTGTTCCAAATGGTGACAGAAATTCTTCTTTGACAGGCTCCAACAATAAATTAGAACACATAAAAACACTGAAAACAAAAGCTCACAAAGTAGATGTCTTAAAGAAATGTTGAAAAGAAACAGCAGCCGATATAAATAAATAAATAAATAAATATCTATCTATATATATATATCTATCTATATATCTATCTCTCTCTCTCTCTCTCTCTCTCTCTCTCTCTCTATATATATATATATATATATATATATATATATCTATCTATATATCTATCTATCTCTCTCTCTCTCTCTCTCTCTATATATATATATATATATATATATACATACATACATACATACATTTTGTTGAGGGTGGTTATTGCAATGGGAATAAAGGATTTTTTGTAGACGTTTTTGTGGGACTTTGGGACTATTGCTACTTTTTGGTTGATTTTTTTGTTGTGAATGTTCTTCAAGAAAATATTAGAAGTTTTTCTGATATACATGTAATCACTTCAGATATTTTTAGGATTTTTTGAAAGATTTTTACTCATTTTTTGAAAATATTTACAAGAAATTTCCTGCCAAATTTGGGGTGTTTTTTTTTTTAAATCCAACTTTTAAGGGAAACGTTTAAGGAATTATTGGAATTTTCTTCCTGAAGGTTTTGCAAATTTTCAGAAATCTGGGGAATTTTTTTTTTTTTAAATAAAACTTTTAAGGGAAACTTTTAAGGAATTATTGGAATTTTCTTCCAGAAGGTTTTGCAAATTTTCAGAAATTTGGGGAATTTTTTTGCTGAATTTTGGGATTTTTTTCAGACAAGGAAACAAAATGTTTTGGTGCCCGTAAATGAGGACAACAGGAGGGTTGATGTGGAAGCTCCATGAGGATAAGCTACATGTTAGTGTACCTTCAGAAATGCTGGAGTCGTGGAACATGGTTTCAAAGGCTTGGTGGATCTCTGCAAACGAAGGCCGATCTAATGGGCTCCACTGCCAGCCTGGTGGAAAGACGAAGGAAAAAATGTGTTATTACAAGAAAGTGCTGCTACATTTACATGTTCTGTGATTTAAATGAGTTGTTGAGTGACTGGATTGCAGTTGAAATCCTGAACTTCTTTCACAAACAAAGAATTATTCTTTTTCAATCACTTGGAGTCGACCTTTCAGTTCTAGGTAAGATAACTGGTACTCACATGCCCTCATGAGCTCATAAACTTTGGGTGGGCATCCCTCAGGCTGCTCCATGCGATAGCCCTTCTCCAGGAGATCGTAGACCTGAGACAAATCGATGCCGGGGTACGGAGACATGCCGTAGGTGGCGATTTCCCACAGCAGCACCCCGAAAGCTGCAGCAAAGAACAATGTAGACAAAACATGAGCCCACTGGAAGCAATTTCAATGGAGGCTGAAAAGGATTAACCAAAATCCAGCGACATTTGCTGGATTTTGATTGATTTTTTAAAAAATGTTCTTAAAGAAAATAGTAGAAATTTTACTGATATATATGGAACCACTTTAGATATTTTTAGGATTTTTTGGGAAGATTTTTACTCATTTTTTGAAAATATTTACAAGAATTTTCTTGCCACATTTGGGGGATTTTTTTAAAATCAAACTTTTAAGGGAAACTTTTAAGGAATTATTGTAATTTTCTTCCTGAAGGTTTTGCAAATTTTCAGAAATTTGGGCAATTTTTTGCTGAATTTTTGGATTTTTTCCAGACAAGTAAGAACATTTTTTGGTGCCCGTAAATGAGGACAACAGGAGGGTTAATGCTCATATGTTGCTCACCCCAGACATCAGACTTGATGGAGAAGGTGTTGTACGCCAGGCTCTCCGGTGCCGTCCATTTGATGGGGAACTTGGCTCCAGCGTGGGCAGTGTAGGTGTCACCAGTCATCAGCCGGCTCAGACCGAAGTCTGCAACCTTCACCACGTGATTCTCCCCGACCAGGCAGTTCCTCGCTGCGAGATCCCTGCAAGGCGAAGCAAAGAGGAGAGCGGAGAATGAGAAATAAGCTTGTGTGTAAATAGAAATTAATTCATATAACTGTAGTATTATTAGTTTTAGTATTTAAATCATTTATCATTCTACAAGGTCACTTTAACTGTCGTTCATTTCACATCACAGGCTGCTGCTATGGACTCTTAATAACAATTCAACTGCCAATTTTGCCAATTTGGTAAAATAACATCTTCCTGCAGTCAAGAATTTTCTCAAAATTAGTTTGAAATGACACAAAATTACAAAAAACGGGTCCAATATGAGCAAAAACTGTCCGAACTTGCCTAAAAGCTGTCCAGACCATCTCAGGAACTGTTAATCTGTACTGATTTATGGATCAGTTCATTTTAAACTCTGATTTTTTTTTTTTCCCCCTGACTGCTGCTCTCAGCTGATCCACCAGCAGCTTCACGGCTGCATCGAGGAACCAAGATTTTTTTAGTCTTTACACAATCAGGTCAAAACAAACGGTTGAATTTTTCGGTGAACATCCAGATTTTTGATTCATATTTCTGATGCAACAACATGCTGCAGATGAGGAGTTCAAGGACCATTGGAAAGTTGAAAACCTTCTCATTTTTTCTGACAGATGTTTTTTCTTTATAGATAACACCCTCCTGCCCCACACATGTCTTAGGGATGTGTTGTGGGGCAGGAGGGTGGGTTTGTGACTCTATAAGTGTGGGTGTTCTTCACTTATTTTCAGTTTTCCTATTTATTGTTTTTTCTCTGCTGTAAAATTTGTCTAATAGCTTTAAACTGGATCCTGGAGAAACGCTCCCTCATCTTGCCTGCACTACTGTTGTACGTACAGCTACATGAGAATAAAGCTTGATTTGATTTGATGAAACATGAGAGTATCCCCTCACCTGTGTATGAAGTTCTTCTTCTCCAGATACTCCATGGCAGAGGAGATCTGAGTGGCCATGTAGAGCAGCACCACAGCATTCACCTCCTCCTTGTCACACTCCCTCAAGTAGTCCAGTAGGTTGCCGTGAGGCATGTACTCCGTCACGATGTAGAACGGAGGCTCCAACGTGCACACACCTGTAGGAGATAAAGGCATTAGATGCAACAGGTTACAACAAACGTTAACCTTCAGTATGTTTACGTGTCTTTGTGATGTGCTGAACTGGAAGAATGTTGTCAAACTATGAACTTTTCAGTCGACTTTTTTTTTTTCCAGAAATTTGCCCACTGGTACGGTAGGGTCATTTCTGACATCAGAAATATCCTTTTTTTAAACATTACAGCCTTTGAATATATGGTTTTTTTCAATTTTTAATCACAACATTTGCCATGTTTTGCAGTGAGTCCTGGCTAACAAACATCCAGGAGTAAGATTTGTTGCTGCAGAAAACAGCTGAGATGAGTTTTTAACTTAGTTTAGCATAAAAATGATTCAAAACTATGTTTATTTTCATGAACACTGTTTAAAATATCTGCCACAGATAAAAGAAGCAGTACATTAAACACAAACAGAGCCATTAAAAAAAGTCCTTTATGGTAATGTTGGTTGCTTGAGGGTTTGAAATAAACACTAAAGGAAATAGGTGTAATTAGGTTTCAGAAAGAGGGAGCATGGCAACTTCTACTTTATACGCAAAATAAAGAAGTTCAATTAGTGCTTCTCATAAATACTGACCGAGTAGCTGAACGAGGTTTGGATGTTTAACCTCTTTCATTACTGCTGCCTCTTTCAGGAACTCTTCAACTTCCATGGTGTCTTCCTGTCAATGCAGAAAACAAACAGTTTTACCAGAAGGTTTGATGGATGAAGCAGAATCACATGTAATACCACAGTCCGCCTGCAGGTGGTGATGTATAACTATTTTTACCCATGTACCATCATTTAGCCAGTCATTTCAGCTTTCTACCATGAATTCAATGGGACATCTAATGATCGATATGCAGAAGGATGTTCTAACCTTGAGCGTTTTGACCGCCACCGTCAGGTTGTACTTCTTCCACACTCCAACGTACACCTCCCCATACTGGCCTCCCCCCAGCTTGTGCTTCATGGTGATGTCCGTGCGCTCCATCTCCCACTTGTCGTGGATGGGCGACACGCCGTACACCGTGGGCTTGTTGCATTTGGGTGCGGGGTAGTGCAGCGTGGTGACCAGGCCGTCGGCTACGGTGGAGTGGTGGTGGACCAGCTCGGCCAGCGTGGCGAAGCGGCTCTCAGACGTCACATACACCTGAGGGAGGCAAGATTACAAAGAGCTCTTGTACAGAAGAGAGCTTTAGCGAGCCGGTTCAACAACCAAAACACCATCCTGGACTGTACCTTTCCATCAGTGGCTGTGTTGATCCGGTAGTGGTACACTCTGCCCTCATAGCGCAGGGATATGGACAGCTGACCGGGGCTGCTTTCGCTTTCCCGGACCAGGAAGCTGCCGTTGATGAGCGACGACAGCAGGTACTCTGCAGCGCTGCGGGAAACGGGCCCGTGGTACCAGCTGTGCTTCTCCAGACTGTTGACCGGCGTGATGTAGTTGGAAGGCACCCAGCCCTGGCCGTTCTTGGAGCGCACCTCACTCCACTCTCCATTCTGGTTGTAGCCCAGCACACGCAGCTTCTCACCTGGACACAGGAGGGGATGTTTACTGGTGGCAGGACATCTTGGATAGACACCTGCTGACAGCTTTGATTCCAGCGATGTGCACTGAGACCAAACAGCTCATCGAGACTTGAATAAACAGCACAAAAATGCGTTGTACATCAGCTGTTAATGCTACCGAGTCTCTTACTGTTAGACTGCAGCTTGCTAGTGTTAAATAGTGTCGTAATGCAGAGAGCATTGACCACCATGACAAAGACTTATGTGGTGGAGGTTCAGAGTCGAGTCTACTACAACAATATATTTCTACTACTTTGGCTAAATTTAAAAAAGACGTTTTAATGGCAAATGTCACGAATCCATGCTTAAAAATTGGGAAAATGAAAATATGTCCATTGTACTCGGCAGATTGATCAACTGGTAACATTGATGTCTGTCTCTTTAGAAATGATTTAAAATTTGCATCCCTAAATGTTTGCTCTTTAAACTGAATTTAGACCACAGCTTGTTTGTGTTAAATACTGTTGCAAAGCACGGGCCACCATGACAAAGACTTCTGTGGTGGTTTATGGTCTGAGTCTACAAGAACAGTGTAACTGTACTCTAGTGGCCAGATTAGTAACGCTGCATTAACGGCAAATGTCAGTATATATTAGCATTTGTTTTAATGATTAAATGATCATCGATTTGCAAAGTTGCTGCCTGTCTCTATTAAAAAAAACTGATAAAATTTCACTGTACCGAATGTGTTTCAATGATTGATTGATTTTTGTTTGGTAATGTTGGTGCCTATCTGTCACCCTTCTTTAAATAGACATCTTTGGTTCATTAAATTTCCTCAGAGACACACAAGACAGGACAAAACTCCCTCCATGGGTCACCACAGCTCTGTAATGCCTAAATAACATGTCACATATTAGAAAGACGTGTCATGGACAGTGAAACTACATAAACAGCCATAAAACAATAGTAAGGCAGTTTAATACTGTAACAATGCAGACAGCATTATGGGGATTTAGTGAGCAATGGGCCACCATGACAAAGACTTACGTGGCGGTTAATAGGTTCAGAGTCGAGTCGACTAGGGCAGCATATTTGTACTCTAGTAGCCAAATTATCCAAGACGCTTTAACAGTGGATGCAATGAATCCATGCTAAAGTATCGCCATGCGTTCACTGTACCTAACGTGTTTCAATGATTGATCAATTTTTATTTGGTAATATTGGTGTCTATGTGTCACCCTTCTTTAAACAGACATCTTTGGTTCATTAAATTTCCTCAGAGACACACAAGACAGGACAAAACTCCTTCAATGGGTCACCACGACTCCGTAATACCTAAATGACAGGTCACATACTAGAAATACGTGTCATGAAAACTCGTCTTTCAGTGAAACTACATAAAAAGCCCTGAAACACTGACAAGGCTGGGTGAGCAGCGTATCTGTCACACAGGGCTCAGCAAAACCAGGCATGTAGAGACTCAACCCGCCGTCTCGGTCTGACGTCAACGCAGGAGACAGGAGGGAGCGGAGATGTGACTGGAGGAGGGAGGCGTAAATCAGTGCAACAAAACACTGGATGGAAGCAGCAATCGGTGCTGCCAGTTGGACGGAGGATCGGAGGGAAAGAAAACGGCAAGAAGAAGGAAGACGGTAGTGGCCAGTTGGGAGCGTCAGTCTGGCAGAAAGCAGATGCTGCGAGGGGGAGGGGAGCATCAGTCCACTCATCTTCTTTCTGTCTGCACTGGCTTTATCGCCCACTCAGGGTTTCACTCAACAGATATCCATCGTTCAACAGCTCTGATGATGCTACAGAGCGTCACCCGAAAACACCCGGGCAATAAAATAAAGCAAAGGGCTGCATAGGTGGGTGATCGGTGGCAAATCTGATCCAGGAAGTCCAGTTGGAGAAACAGAATAATGTCTTAAATACTAATCAGATGCCAAAACAAAGTCTGGATAGCTATCACTGAAGAAACTAGTTGATCGTTTATCTTCTGCAGCAAAAGTTAAGTCGAGTGCAACTTGTTTTGCTTTGGGTTTTTTTCCTTCTATGTTGGTGTCCCTGCTACAGTGACAAACTGTCCTTTCAAATTCAAAACATTAAGAGATCTGAGATACTTCACACAAGGCACATAAGAGTTGATTTCTAATGTGGCCTGAGGCTATCATGACTTGCATAATACCTTAAAGTGTGTCAAACAGCAGCTACTAGGATTGTGCAACAGACTGTTAACATTAAGCAGCGCCACACAGCAAACCAAAACAGCTCCAGTAGGTCTAGTTAGCGAGACGACTGAGGCCTTCTAACATGCTGCTACTAACCAGAGCTGCAGCTTTGGCTCCATAAACTAAACATCGCTGTAGTAGCAATGCAGAGAACTACAATAAACAGAGATGGTTATCCACATCCAGCCCACCAATCCACCAGCCTCCTCTCAGTCTGCCTTCCGTGCCCCTTCAGTTTTGTGGGAGTGGAAACACTGACTGCCTCGATGCCTCACACTGGGAGCCACATGTGCTCGAAGCAGGGCTCCGGTCTGGTCTAGCCTAGTTTGGCCTGGCACAGAGGAGAGACAATGATTAGCCCCAGACATGGGCCTGCTAAGTCCCCCCTCTGTGATCAGCCTCTGCCCACTGTGCTGACCCACCTGTTATTATTACAGTTGAACTGATTTCATATTGACACAGCATTAGAGGCAGTTTCCATGTGACCGAGCGAAGCGCAGCGCCGATAGGAAAAGTGCAGCGGAGCCTGGGAGGGCACATGTGCTCGCATGTGGGCAGAAAATCTCAGATTCACTCCATGAGTCAGGGTCTAAACATCATTTCCATCCCCGGCAGCTGCCATGGAAGTCTTAAAACGACGGATAATTAACACACTGCCACGTTTAACCCTTTGGATCAGATGGGGACACTAGGCCCACCATCTCTGAATAATATTGCGAAGATATTTTAGGCTCATTACTCAGCGGAGAGGTGGTTGACTGGTTAACTGCTGCAGAGAGCAAAAACTGCAGAGAGGATAACAAAACTGAAAATTGCAATTAAGATAAAGCATTATTGGTATTTTAGTTATTGTCTGCACATGCTTTTGATAGCATGTGCAGACAAACAATCCCTCACAGGTGGTATAAAGGTAATAAAGCATTGTGTGGGCGGCTGAGGGTTCGACACCTACTGAGGTAATCTCTATGGACACACAACATTCCTCTTAGATAACTTTCCCTCTGGAACATCCTGTCTAGGTGGTGCCGACCGATGACTCTTCATGTAAGGAAATCTCTCTGAGCTGTTGCAACAAATGTGCCGTTGAGGAAGGTGTGGCTGAGAGTGATCGATGACACGGAAAAATTCTTAGGAGGAGCAACGCCGCGTCGCTGGGCAACACAAATTGAGTGATGATGCACAGAAAGAACACGTCGCAGGACGAGTCTTTCTAGTCTTGTTCGGGCACATTACTAATATCTCAAATCAGAGGTAAATAAAGAGACTCGTTGCCATGGTGATGGTCCCAGTGTTTAGTTTTTTTTTTTAAATGAAAGTTTCACGCTGTTGTTTACCTTTGGTGATGCTGAGTGTGTTGTCTCCACTCGCCACAAAGTCATAAAGTGCAACGAAGAGGTTCGGGTCGCTCTCGGCCGCCCCCAGTAGGTTCTCCTTGGAGCTCCAGCGCACCGCCTCTGTCAGAGCTTCTGGCGGAAAAGCAAAAGAGAAGATTAATTCTGAGATTAGTAAACAAAATATCAACATATTTTGCACAGGTGAACCAAAGAATCAGTCACAGACGGTTCTGGAAATGCAGTGTGCAGCTACAAAACTTGCAAAAGCTAGTTCTGCTGACTAAAAAGTCCCATAAGCAGAACTGACCACAGTCAGAGTTCCTATTCCAATACAATCTACAGACAACAACAGCCTGCTGGCAGGTCTGTTGAGCTATAAATGCTGAGATGTCTTGATTATCTTCAGCCTCCATGCTGCAGTTTGTCTACCTGTCCGTCCAGACCGAGCCTCCTGCCTGAACCCGGTTCGTAGCTCCCGGCCACTCAGAGCCGCCCACTCATCCTCAAAACTGCTGCTTGCCTGCAGGCACCTCAAAGGCATCACTTCAGTCAAATCCAATCTCTGAAAAGCTGCTGTTATCACTGGCTACAAACACAAGGGCCTGCCGCGTCTCGTCTGAGCCAGGTAAGATCTGAGGAGGGAGGCCTTTTCTGGGTGTGTATATATGAAAGGAAGGAGGGCGGAGCTACAGAACCTACCGGGATGGGAAATATTTACACAGGACGCTACATGACAGACACACACACACACACACAGACACACACACACACACACACACACACCCAGAGTGATGAATTAGAACACGCGTAGCGAACACCAACTACACTCGACAGCCGCTGCCAAAGTGGCTGCATGTCTGGGCAGCTGCTGAAGGAGTGGGAGAGGATTGCAGTGAAATGGAGGCAACAGAAAAGCTATTATACGCCCGTTTCTTCTCAAATATGACACCAATTTAGTGTTTTGTTAGAGAACTTTACACCTACACAATGTTTTTAACATAGAAACAAGCTCTCATCTACATACTATGCAAATAAAAAGTACCAGATTTGGTGCTCACATTTACTTTGATGTGTTAAATACAAATTCAAAACCGAACATCTAAATTATATTCAGTTTCTGTCAAACCAGATGTGCTGTTTTGGAAGCTGCTGTTTATGCATTTAGAAATGTAAAGCATTGCATTACTGAGTGATGTTTATGGAGAAAGCAACACAAAGCCTGAACGGATGGCAAGACCATAAACAGAGGCGATATGGTTTTCTTCTAGTTGTCAACATCTGCCATCGCTACGAGCTACCACCTACATATTCAGGCTAACGTTCAACAGATTCAGAACAGATCAGCTCCAACCGTTACGGAGCTGATGATTACAGTTGGTAGCGAAACATTTAAAACAACGCTTCTCAACATTTCACCACTGCCAGCGAGGTCAGGTTTTTGGTAATGTTGGCTAAGAATCCTCAGCGTGCTCAGCAGAGGTCTTGTGTAAACACTGCAGCTCTCATGCAATAGAGGCAACAGCTGCGGTCAGTGAGGTGGAAAAGACATATTTCATACTTAAAAAATAAACGAAAAATGCCGAAATAATTGAGAACATAAGCGCAGACATAGTTGTCAGAAATACGATACACATGCTTTATGATTTCACAACTATAAAGCCACATTTTAAAGCAGAAAAAGACTTAATTTAAGTCTATGAGACAAGATACTTTGCGTTCTATCACTTTTTGGATGTGTGATATGTTTTAGGTGGAGCACACACACTTTCACAAATCACCTGAATGTGAAAATTGGACTAACAACGGGAAATAAGTCAGAAAAAAAAACACCACAGCCCAGAAGTTCACATTTCTTTTAGATTTTGATTTAAATTTGAGAACTGAGAGTGCAAAACTCATAAAACTGTGATGACAGGGTGCCTGGGTAGCTCAACAGGTTGCCCAGGAGACCCATGAACCGGGGCGATAGTCCACATGTAGCGGTCATGGGTTCGATTTGCGCCCATGGCCCTTTGCTGCAGGTCGTTCCCCCGTTCATTTCCTGTCTTCCTCTCACTATGACTGTCAAATAAAGCAGCAGAAGACCCCCAAAAAAAACCCAAAAAACAACTGTGATGACAGAGATGATATCATCAGACCATAATGAGTAATTTACTGACCGATTCAGGAAGCTTCTGAGACTCTATCGTGACTTCCTGTGGTTAAAACAGAAACTTGCTCCACCTTTTCCAATTAAATTTAAAAACAAAATGGAAATTAAAGATTTTCCATCATTAGACAACACCATGTGTCAGACACATGACCCTTTATCACATGAGAGCAGAGGTTTTCCCACGCTGCATCATCCACACAGTGAAATAACTCTAAATATAGCTGAAGATCTGCCTCCTCTGCCGAACAGTTTAGCTGTTTACCATCTAGTCTCTTCAGCCCACATCTATGAAGGAGATTGGCGCACCTTTGTTCTGGACCAGCATGCACTGCAACGCAGCGCTAGCTGTGACTTGGCTCAGCCACAGCTCCCAGTACATCTTCTGTTCCGGTCAGTAAACAATCCCAGAATCCGCTTTGGTTTTCTTGACTCTGAGCAGTTTTTATTTTAAAAGTCAAAATGTGTCTATAAAGACCAGAAACTACATTCTCCAAGCAAAAAAAAAAAGGAGCAGAGGCCACGTCTCTAAACCATCTTCTTCACTGTGGAGCACAAAAGCTGCACTCAGGGCAAATCTGAGCGGCACAAAGACCTCCCCAGACCAATTATTTACCCACGCTGCCGTCCTTGAGCTAAACTGCCCAAAACTCCTGACGTTACAGCAGCTACCAGCAGCCCTCCGCCTCTCCCTGCTGGCTTTGATGTGGCCGAAGGGAGTCAAGGTTTCCGAGGTCCATGTGGAGAGCGCCGACGTCCATGACTGATGTTCTCTGAGGTTTAAAGCGCTGTAAGAGGCCGGCAGAAGGAGGGAGCGGAGAAAGAGACGTGTGGTTGGTGGGCCGGGGGGGCATGTGCAGAGGTTATGGTGGGGCAGGGGAAGAGTGTACGGTATGGAGGAAAGTTGAGCTGAATGTGATGTGGTGTGTGCATGTGTGGTGTGGGAGTGTGTGAGGGCCGGAGCAGATGGCCAGCGTTGTTCTGCTAAAAGTAGGGGGAGAGCTCCTATTAACCCACACTCTTCTTCTGTGTGTGTGTGTGTGTGTGTGTGTGTGTGTGTGTGTGTGTGTGTGTGTGTGTGTGTGTGTGTGTGTGCGTGCGTGCGCGCACACGTCAATCTGTGTAAATGTACACGACTCCTGCGACTGCCGGGCCGAGCCAACTGTCAGAGCTGCTCCTCTTACATAGCTACGTATGGCGTCGCTCATTTCAGGAATGTTTTTAATGAAATAGTGATATTACGACACACACATGTCAAAGCTTCCTTGTCAAACAAGGAAGACACAAAAAAAAAACCCCACTGTAGCAAACAGTAGCATGATAACGGCCAATAATGTCAGAAATTTGGTGTTTGGTGTATTATTATTTTACTTATATTATATATATATTATAATATAGAACAATTTTTACTCGTTTGGAGCAACTTTAATACAGAGCAACTTTAACTAATACAGAGCAACTTTAATACAGAGCAGTTCTGACTAATATAGAGCAACTTTAACTCATTTAGAGCAACTTTAACTCATTTAGAGCAACTTTAACTAATATAGAGCAACTTTAACTCATTTAGAGCAACTTAAACTGATACAGAGCAACTTTAACTGATGTAGAGCAACTCATGTAAAGCAACTCATGTAGAGCAATTTTAATACAGAGCAACTTTAACTAATAGAGAGCAACTTTAACTCATTTACAGCAACTTTAACACAGAGCAACTTTAATATAGAGAAGTTCTGACTAATATAGAGCAACTTTAACTCACTTAGAGCAACTTTAACTGATGTAGAGCAACTTATTTAGAGCAGTTTTAATATAGAGCAACTCTGACTCATTTCTAGCAACTTTAACTAATATAGAGAATCTTTAATACAGCACAACTTCAATATAGAGCAACTTTAATCCATAAAACCCTTGTGTGATTATGTTAGCACATGAATAAAAGTGGGAGTTTTCATGGAAAACATGAATTTGTCTGCCTTTTGAATGGTAGAGAGCATTTTAAAAAGACTTTTTAATGCTAGGTCATTAAAGTAATAACCAACCAATAAGGTAATAACTTATTACAGTATTGGC
This sequence comes from Amphiprion ocellaris, assembly GCF_022539595.1. Classification (NCBI taxonomy): domain Eukaryota; kingdom Metazoa; phylum Chordata; class Actinopteri; family Pomacentridae; genus Amphiprion; species Amphiprion ocellaris. The sequence goes on along the minus strand of NC_072767.1, from coordinate 4,950,160 downwards.
AAAATTTTAGAACTTTATTGGTGCAAAACTTCATTACATTATTAGCAAGTTATTCCATAATTGGCTTTACTACATTTAAAACGGCCAAAATGATTCCGTTATTGGCAGGTGTTACATTACTGGCCGTTATTACGTTACTGGTTTCTACACTCCATCACTAATTAGTCAAGTATTCCAGAGCTCAAGCTAATTACACCAAACAGTTTTCACATCACGATCCAGTTTGATTAACTTCCTTAAATCGCTTCTTAACCCCCGGCCAGCAGGAGAGACGCTGTTCTCCGTGGCCGAGCTCGAACCTCATGTGCCGGAGCGTTTGATTGAGGGAGCAGTTGGCCCAAGAGGGGTTTGTCGTGTGCCCGTCCGGGTGCCTCAGAGTGTGCTGAAGCCCGAGCACATGTGCACTCTGAAGAAACCACGGCTTTGTGTCGAGAGGGCAAGTCTGCGCCCCCAAGACAGCTGCGACAGAGGTGACCCCTCTCGGTCCCACTTCACACATCACATGCACATATCCACGTTGCATACGAACACTGTAGCGGTGACAGTATTTCCCCGGCAGCTGTTTGTGCCTCCGACTTTCTTTAAAGGTAGAACTTCACCAGCCTTGTGCCAAAGCGTTAACCCTCCTGTTGTCCTCATTTACGAGCACCAAAAAATATTGTTTCCTTCTCTGAAAAAAATCCAAAAATTCAGCAAAAAATTCCCCCAAATTTCTGAAAATTTGCAAGATTTCAGGAAAAAAATTCCAATAGTTCCTTCAAAGTTTCCCTTAAAAGTTTTATTTATAAAAAACAAACAAATGTGGAAAGAAAATTCTTGTAAATATTTTCAAAAAAATGAATAAAAATCTTCCAAAAAAAATCCTAAAACTATCTAAAGTGATTACATATATATCAGTAAAACTTCTAATATTTTCTTTAAGAACATTCACAAAAAAAAATCAACCAAAATCCAGCAAAATTCGCTGGATTTTGGTTGATTTTTTTTGTGAATGTTCTTAAGAAACATTTTTAACATTTCCTTTTTCCACCAAAAAATGTTCAAAAATTTCCCAAAAATGTTGAAAATGTGGACATCAGAAGTTTCACTGTGAAAACGTATTGTTTTCCACATTTTCAAACTTTAAAATGGGTCAATTTGACCCGCAGGACGACACGAGGGTTAAACGGCACAATAACTCAAGCACGCCCGAATCAAACACAATGCTGATTGTATCTGGAGCTCGAGGCCAGCGAGGTAAGGTCGTATTTTTAGCTGCTGGAGAACAAAACGTAGCAGCATGACATCCAGAAATAAGTGCAGAGCACACAGTGATGGCGGTGTGCAGATGAACGGCCGGCCGGCTGCAGGAAGAACCGACAACAACCTGAGACAATGCTGCGGATGAGAGCCACTAATACAAGACATTACATGAGCCTATACGACAGAACAGAGCAGAAGTGTTTCCCTGAAGTGTTTTGAAATAAAAGACAGTTTGCGGCCGAACCAGTATGTTTATCTGACGCATCTGCTGGACTGTCAAGCTGAAAGCTTGGTCACGTGACCACGTAGCGGCCTGCTGACTCTGCAGTGCTGTCATGTGACAATGTAGAGGTCCGCTAGTGACCGCCCACCATGCGTGCGATTTTCAGATGTGGCGCGTTTACATGCAAGAAAAACGCATCTAGTGGACACGTAACTTCACTGTATGTTTTCTGTAAGTATTCAGGCACTGTGTCGGAATTCCGGCTTGTGGCGTCGGCGTTTGGCTCAAAAAAAAAGAAAGGACTACGTTGTCAATGGAGTTCATCTACCAATGGAATGATGGGAACGCAACTTTTGCTCTCAACCAAACTATCATGAGCCAATAGGATGTAAAGTGGGTGCTATACACGTACAATGCCCTTGTAATATACTATATATGTACAATACACCAGTACTATACTATATATGTACAACGCCCCTGTACTTTACGATATGTGTCCAGGACGGTTATTTGTGTTGCACAGTGCGCTTACTTATGCTTTTGATGCTGTAACGCGCATGCTTGTGCGGAATCCGATTACTCGATTAATCGCCAGGATAATCGATAGAACACTCGATTACTAAAATAATCAATAGCTGCAGCCCTAGCTCTTTCCTTAGCGTATCTAGACTTTTTAGATGGTTATAGTTATTAGGTCTTTAGATTTTATATTTATTACTGACTCCTGTTGCTACCTTGTTGTCTAACTAACTTTCTGGAAGGACTGTAAGTTTCAAGAGAAGTCAGGTTGGTTTTTACTGAAGCTCCTACGATCACCATGACCTGGATGAGTGAGAATCTTCACACACATACTGGAAGTTTCAGTTACTTAGACAAATTCCTTGTGTGCGTGAGCTCACTTGGCAATAAAGCTTTTTCTGATTTCTGATTCTAAACTTGAGGAGAAATTTTAAGACACAGTGAGTTACAGCCAGAAAGATTTTATCACTGTATGTCAGCTGGCTTTGCAGTCTGTACTGTATGTTTACAATTTACAATTTCATTTAGCTTTTATCTGAAGCGACGTACATCTGAGAGTAGATACAACACAAATGAAAGCATCTATTCAGGAGAAAACAACCTGGAAAAGAGCCATAAAACAAGTTCAACAAGTTCATAACTCCCTTTAACTCTTAACTTATAGAGTTTTGCTCTTTCAGCAAACATATCCGTGACTCATGAAGAGAACAAAGCAGAATTACAGCTGCAGTGATTAATCAATCAAAAGAAAACTAAACTAGTGTGATTAAGTGTTACAATTTTTAAGCAAAATGACAAACATTTGGTCACAAGTTCTTAAATATCTCAAGATCTTCTGCTTTTCTTTGTTTTGTGTCTTTGGAAAATGAATAAAATTGGGTTTGACGACAGACAACAAGAAATGGATGTTTTTTTTTTACTGCTTAACATTTTGTAGACCAAGCAACCAAACAAAGTGTATAGAAAACATAATAATAATAATAATAATAATAACAAACCAAGAACTAAGTAATATGTAATAGAATAATTAGATGTTGTAGGTCCAGCACACACTGTCACAAAGCCTGACTGTCAAAATTGGACTCATAACTGCAAATAAGTGAAAAATCACACACAGCTCAGTCAGATATTAATATTTCAGTTTAAACTTGAGAACAGAGAATGACAGACATTCTATCATCTGACCATGATGAGTGAGTCAGCAGCAATGATGCAAGATTTCTGCTCATGACTTCCTGTGGTTAAAACATGCGAAATATTTCAGCTTTTTGTGCAGTTCGCTCGTCAAAAAAAAAGTATTGTGGACGGCATAGTCGTCATTTTCATTCATCAAGTACACATCTCATGTAGCTCTCACTCTCCTTAACTAGGGTTTTAAGAGTCAATTTGAGAATAATTTACTGTACAAAATCTTTATTCAGATTATAAATGTAAATTCATAATTCCATGTCAGTGTCTCTGTTGGATGTTAGGTTGTCAAATGAATTTACCGCATTTTTTTTCTCGGAAAACATTACATTATAACTTTTTTCAAACATTTCTCAAGGAAAAACCATTGAGTCCTCACTTAAAACTGTATTTATATAACTGGACTGGCACTATAATGGCATTTAACTCCAAAAAACTGAAGAGTGTTACGTACATACTGAACTATTCGGAAAACATCAACATAAAATTGATATTTCTTCTTCCAATAAATGTCCTTAACATGTTATCTTTGCAAAATGAAGAAAATTGGGTTTGTAGTGACGGCAGACAAGAAATTGATGTTTTTCATTGCTTAGACCAAACAATCAAAATGTATAGAAAATGAACATAACAGCATTCTATCATCTGACCATGATGACTAAGTCAGCAGCAATGATGCAAGATTTTTGCTCCCAGCTTCGGAGACGCTGTCATGACTTCCTGTGGTTAAAACATGCTAAACATTTCTGTTCTTCCAGAGTCTAGTTTAGGCTGTCTCATTAAAATTCAACAAATTTTGTAAAAACAAAAAAAAAACCCACTGTGTCATTGCTCTAATCTCACAAAGCTGCTGTTAAATTAACCCTCCTGTTGTTGTCTTCATTTACGGGCACCAAAAAATATTGCTTCCTTGTCTGAAAAAAAAATCCCAAAAAATTCAAAAATAATCAACCAAAATCCAGAGAAATTCGCTGGATTTTGGTAGATTTTTTTTTTGTGAATGTTCTTAGGAAACATTTTTAACATTTCTTCTTTTTTTTTTTTTTTTTTACAACAAAAAACATTCAAAGATTTCCCAAAAATGTTGAAAATGTGGACATCAGAAGTTTCACTGTGAAAATTTTTTTTTTTTTCAAATTTTCAAACTTTCAAATGGGTCAATTTTGAGCCGCAGGACGACACGAGGGTTAAACATATTTCATAGTTAGTCCACACCGTGTGACGGACATGTGATATACATCCACATGAGAGCACACACTTCCCCACGTTGTGCAATCCACACCATGAAATAACTACAAATATGACTAAAAACCTTCCTCCTTCGCCAAACAATTGATCTGTTGACCTTCTATTCTGTTCAGCGCTACATCAGAACGTCCACACACATCATCTGTACCTTTGTTGTGGACCAGCATGCTGCTTGATCTGCTGCGATGACTCAGGAGTGACAACAGCATTTCTTTGAAAGCCTGAGTCTATCCATGAAGGCAGAAATTTTCCAGGCAGAAACAAAACAGACTAAAGATCAGAGGCAGACTGTCTTCTTCACTGTAAAGCACAAAAGCTGCACTCAGGGCAAATGTGAGAGAGACGAAGACCTCCCCAGACCAATTACTTACCCACGCTGCTGTGCTCAAGTTAAACTGCCTCAACTTGTGACGTTACAGTCGCGACCAGCAGCTTCTTCCTGCCAGCTTTGATATGGAAAAGCAAAGCAAATTTGACTACAAATCTTTCTCCTTTACCAAATAATGAGTGTAAACTGTCTATTCTGTCCACTACATCACAGCATCAACAAGATTTGCTCAATAAGAGGAATGGAGCATGTATGCTGCAATCTCCTATGTGAATTTATTTCTCTTCTAAATGATAAAACACAAAAGTTTGGGGTCACCCAGACAATTTCCATGAAAGCTCACATTTTTATTCATGTGCATAACTGCACAAGGGTTTTCTAATCATCAATGAGCCTTTCAACACCATTAGCTAACATTAGAACACAGGAGTGATGGTTGCTGGAAATGTTCCTCTGTACCCCTATGGAGATATTCCATTAAAAATCAGCTGTTTCCAGCTACAATAGTCATTTACCACATTAACAATGTCTAGACCAGGGGTGTCAAACTCATTTTAGTTCAGCCCAGTTTGAGCTCAAGTGGGCTGGATCAGTAAAATCACAGCATAATGACCTATAAATAACCACAACTCCAAAACTGGCCTTTTTTTTAGTGCAAAAAAGTACATACTGAAAATGTTCACATTTAAGGAATTGTTTTTTTTACAAAACATTATGAAGAACCTGAAATTTCTGAAGAACATTAAGTTCTATTTCAACTTACAGATCAGAGGGTCTACAAAGGCAGAAAATTTATTATTTTACTTTACGATCAAAACGACAAAAGTCAGACAAAAAAACAAAAACAAGACAAAATATGACAAAAACGAGACACAAAATGACAAAAACGAGACACAAAATGACAAAAAATTGGATGAACGACACAAAACCAAACAAAAACAGAGACAAAAAGTTCGACCAAAAAAGTTACAAAGCGACAAAAAAATTAGACAAACGACACAAGCAAGACAAAAAAAGACACAAAATGACAAAAATGAGACACAAAATGACAAAAAACTAGATAAACGACATGAAACCAAACAAAAAAAGAGACAAAAAATCTGACAAAAAAGTTCCACTGACAAAAAAATTAGACAAACGACACAAGCGAGACAGTAAGACACAAAATGACAAAAACGAGACACAATACAACAAAAAAATGGAACTGAACGATGTAGTATTTTACTTTTACCATTTACCAAATTAACACTGTCTAAAGTGTACTTCTGATTAACTTAATGTTATCTTCATTGGGAAAAAAAAATGCTTTTTTAAAAAAAAAAAAAAAAAAAAAGGACATTTCTAAGTGACCTCAAACTTTTGAATGGTAGTGAAGATGGTTTTATACAGTATTTATGTGACACAATCCATGCAGTTAATGTTACAATAATGTCTAATGGATTCACTGATTAATCAGAGTTAATAGAAAAATATATTCTCTGAACAAAATGTGAGTAAATGCATTTATTCCTCATGTCAGCTCCGCTATTTACGTTCAATCTATCTCCATTTTGAGAAGCAGCAAACAGACAATCCATGGACGGAGTGGAGAGTCAGTTGTTGCTCATGAGGACTAGACAAAGGACAATAGCCTCATTAATGCCACATCACAAGTGTGTGTGTTGTCAGTGTGTGTGAGTGTGTGTGCCCTAGCTCAGGAAAACATTCCCTTGTTTCTGAGGACTTCCAATCTATGATGTGAACACAGAACGTCTGGTGTCCGTCTGAATGAAACTATTGCACTTAAACACTTAATAATCGCACACATGCACACACTTGTATGGTGCGCTCGTGTCCACACAGGCAGACTCCCATCTCCCTCCACGGTGTTGCAAACCTTCTCTGAGTAAATAGTTACACACATCAGGAACGCCTGTGAATGTTCTCTATTCAGTGCATCACATCTGCCGTGTACGTGGAAATCCACCGATCAGGGAGCGGACAGACACCGGCCGAGGCCTGAGAGGCGGTGGAGAGGATCGTAACCCAGAATCCTGCCCCCTCTCAGGGCCTGTTATGGGTTAATAATGGGCTGTAAGTGCTTCCCTTTAGGTGTGCTGGCAACAAAGCTAAGTGCTGCTTTATGTGACAGCAGAGAGGATGAGTGGCGTTTGATGGATCCTCGCTGTAGCGGCCTGCAGGGCAAATGACATGGGGCAACAAGGTGTCACTAATTACAGTATATTTTAACAGACTAATTGGGTTTACATACAAACTAGAGGTGTTACTGATTAATCACTGATCGAATGATTGACATTAGTAACTTTATCGATTAAAAAATACATCTGGCAAGAAGTGAAGGACGTATTGTAGACTAGCTGTAGTACCTAGTTGTTGCACCAAGTTACTGTCTGATATATTGTAAACTGAAAACATTGTTTAATATGTTATAAATTTAATTCGTGTTTTCTTATTTTTCTGAACTGCACAGCACTTTGATTCAATTCCTGTTGGTGTTAAATGTGCTCTATATACAAAAAAATGTGACTTTAAGAGCATTGTGGAGGCTTAGCTAGCAACGGGCACCATGATAAAGACTTCTGTAACAATTCATAGCTACTGGCCAGAACTCACATTTCCAAGACGGGCCAAAATCTACTATGATAGCATTCGTATTTCTGAGACGTAATTACTGCACATTGAGTTACCGTTGTGTATGAAATGTTCTATACAAATACAGCTGCCTTGCCTTGCCGACTAAAATGCATGACAAAAATGTATTGTAGAGTAGCTGTAGTACCTGAATTGTTCCACCAGATTACTGTTTAACATCATCTATTACTGTCTTGTATTTTTATTCTTCTTCTTATTTTATTAATTTTATTTAGTTGTGTGTTTTAGTTATTGTTTTCTTATTTTTCTTAACTGTACAGCCTTTTAATTCAATTCCTGTTGATTTTAAAAATCTTTGTATAAAAAAAATGTGACTTTGAGAGCATTGTGGAGGCTTAGCTAGCAAGGAGCACCATGACAAAGATTTCTGTGACAGTTCATGGCTACTGGCCAAAATCTACTATGATAGCATTCAGGTTTCTGAGATGTAATTACTATATCCAAAGTGAAACTGGCAACCATAAACTGTCAGCATATGTAAAAATGTCCGCTGTACTTCATTTATCTTGACGATTAATTGATTACAAAATGACAACACTGCCGACTATTAAGAAAACAGAGTAGACCCTGACTTCATCTATTATTGACTTTTATTTTTCTTATTTTATTCATTTTATTTAGCTTTGTGTTTTAGTTCATGTGTTTTCTTATTTTTCTTAACTGTACACAGCACTTTGAATAAATTCCTGTTGCTTTTAAATGCACTGTATAAAACAAAAATGTGACTTTGAGAGCACTGTGGAGGCTTAGCTAGCAAGGGGCGCCACAACAAAGACTTCTGTGACAGTTCATGGCTACTGGCAAGCATTTATATTCCCAAGATGGGCCGAAGTCTACTAGAAGAGCATTGCTGAGGTGTAACTAGGCCATATTCACACTGAAAAAGATGACCAAAAATTGTCAGCATATGTAATACTGTCCACTGTGCTTCATTTACCCTGATGATTTACCAATTACCGATCGATAACACAGTCGACTACAGGTTAAGAAAACAGTTTAACCCTCGTGTTGTCCTGCAGGTCAAACTGACCTGTTTTAAAGTTTGAAAATGTGGAAAAAAATATATATTTTCACAGTGAAACTTCTGATGTCCACATTTTCAACATTTTTGGGAAATCTTTGAACATTTTTTGGTGGAAATAAAGAAAATATTAGAAGTTATACTGATATATATGTAATCACTTTAGATATTTTTAAGGATTTTTTTGGGAAGATTTTTACTAATTTTTTCTGAAAATATTTACAAGAATTTTCTTGCCAAATTTGGGGAATTTTTAAAAAATAAAACTTTTAAGGAATTATTGGAATTTTCTTCCTGAAGGTTTTGCAAATTTTCATAAATTTGGTGAATTTTTTTGCTGAATTTTTGGATTTTTTTCAGACAAGGAAACAGTATTTTTTGGCGTTTGTAAATGAGGACAACAGGAGGGTTAAAATGTTCATCCCTAATACAAACAAAACACAAACTGGACTTAGAGGTCACAGTCATCTCAGATCTGTTTACATGTCATCTATTAATACAACTTACAACTCATCCTTTGTTATGTAAATTTCAAAATACAAAACAAAATGACACCCTTTGGTTGTTAGTAACATTTCTATTCCAGTAAATACACAGAGTTGAACTAATAGTGGGCGTCAGAGCACCGTCCTCTCTGCAGATCTGCCCATTCTTGTAAAAAATGCATCATGTGGATGATGTAAATGGTCTGGCTGAGGTGCGTTTATGTAACCGGCCCTCCACAGGTAAAGAGACGTGTCCACCACAAAGCTCTCCGTGGAACCGCCTCCTTTGCTTGGCTTCATTCTTCGCCGTGAGGGTTTACAGGAGAACCTGTGGACTAATCCTGATGTCTGAACAGCTAATCTGTGTGTGGTGTGGTTAAGTGGTTCCAGGGTGTGGATTTAAGCTGCTTCACACTGACTCAGGCTGAAGACCTGGACGGAGCCCACAGGGAAGGTTTCACCTCCACCGTGGGCTCAGTCACACAGCCTCTTGGCTGCTCAACCAGCCCAGTGGATGGTTTACATTCAACGTTACACCACGCTAAGCCGTTTCTCTGCTCATTTTACACATTCTGAAACAGACATATAGCCTCAAAGAACCACCGAATCTTTTCATCTGGTGGCAACAGGCCTGACAGATCGTAATCTGACTTTAATTGTAAGGAAACTGACTAAACAGCGATTTCTACACACACGAGAGGTGAAAAGCTTCTTAATATATTATACCCCAGAACTTTGTCTGTTTGAGGAAAAACACTAAAACAGTTGGAGCGGAACAACACTGTGCAGTTCGATGGCATAGAAAAGGCATCGAACATTCTAAAGAGCAATAATAATAAAGAATTTAGCAAAAAAGTCATGTAAAAAATAGAATTTCAAATTGATAAATCAACACAATTAGAGGTTAATGGGCAGACAGACAGACAGACAGACAGTTAGTATATAAGTTAGTATATATTCTGGCAAAAACCTGCTGTACATAAAATTAAAAGCAATTAATTTTAAAATCTATAGAACATTAAATGTAATTAAAATTCAATAAACAATATTTACACATTTCAAGGCACAGTGATTTAAAGATCAATTGTGTATTGAAGGCTTTTACGAGATCTGGAACGTCACATGACAGAAAAAAATAGCTAATTGAAAAATGAAGTGCTAAAACAATCAGAGAAGCCAAAGTTGATTATTTTTAAATTGATATATATATATATATATATATATATATATATATATATATATATATATATATATATATATATATATATATATATATATAGGAAATGTTACATTACTCTGGGGAAATATGGACAAAATAATATGGAAAGATGGGAAATTAGTTCAAAATTCAGTTATAAAGCACTTTTAATGCACTTTTTTATTCTAAGTTTTTACTTATTATCATTATTAGTCCGCCAGCGGAGTTATGTGATGATCGCTGTCTGTCTGTCTGTCTGTCTGTCTGTCTGTCTGTCTGTCTGTCTGTCTGTCTGTCTGTCTGTCTGTCTGTCTGTCTGTCTGTCTGTCTGTCTGTCTGTCTGTCTGTCTGTCTGTCTGCAACATTACTGAAAACCGGACTCACGGATTTGGATGAAATTTTCAAGGAAGGTCAGAAATGACACAAGGACCAAGTGATGAGATTCTGGCAGTGATGCAGCTTATAGTCTGGATCCACAGATTTGTTAAAGATTTTTGCATCATTGCCAGATAGCGGCATGGCGTCACTGTAACCATGACTACAAGTGAACATGCTACGTCAGTTGTCTGCTGATGATCACATGATTGCGATCCTACTACAAATCCAAATCGGACTTATTGGAACTTATCCGTCAGAAATGATACGACGACTGAGCAGCCTTGGCAGAGTACTGCGCACTCTGAGTGCTTCTCTTGTTATTTATGGATCTTTTAGGATTGCTCTTAACCATTTTTCTTTATTTTAGTTCTTAGTTTTGAATTGTATTGTGTTTAAGTATTATGTTACCAGTATGTGCACTGCATTAATCTTACTTAACTTTGTCTGCTGAATGTGTGGTTGTAACTGGACGCCTTCAATTTTCTTATGGGATTAAGTTTTTTTTAAATTCTTTATTTCACCAGGTAAGACCAGTTGAGAACAATTTCTCATTTACAATGAGAGGCCCCAGCAGGAAGAAAGATAACAAATAAACAATACATGAACAAAAAAGGACACATAAGTGTTTAAACAGAGATGAAAAACAGCCTAGATTAATGCTAGAAATTCAGTGAAAACGGTCAGCATGTGCAGCGATCAGCCAGGGTCTGCTGCAGCTTCTGCTTAAACATGTAAAGTGATGGAACGGATGACAGTTTCAGAGATTTTCAGTGGGAATTCCAATCGATTGCTGCAGCATAGCGAAAGGAATTCTGGCCAAAGACAGTGCGAACCTTGGGGATAGAGAGTGTATTTATAAATTATCTATCTATCTATCTATCTATCTATCTATCTGGGCCAATCTTCAGTTCATTCTTTGTGGATTCAGGATCTTCAAAGTTTCTTCCTAGGGACAACAACAGAGGTAAATTAGCTGGTACCCAACTCTGGTGTAATTACTTTTAATTGTGCACAGTCCCAGCAAAAATAAGCAATAAAATAAAACAAATACTCTGAAATTCAAACTGGGTTTACTGTATTATTTAGAATGAACTGAGGCTGCAAAGTAAACCTGCAATCCTTTACTGAGTAACTTACTAAAAGTCACGTAAACTCAACAACTCCAGGCCGTCTCCCCTCAGAATAATCACAGGAGATATTTGAGGACGGCGGTGCCACAGGGCGTCCAGATTAAAGGTTTCTGAGTGACTGGTCAGCTGGTGGGCGATTACACTGGAGGAGGAGGATAATCCTCAGTGGGAGCTACAACTTCACCGAGAAGGACGGAAAAAGAAAGAACGAGTGCATGTGAATGTGTCTCTGCATGTTCATGTATGTGCTCGCAGTAAGCGTGCTCCTTTCCAGCCAAGTCTCCAGCCTGCAACCCAGCAGATAAGCAGCAGCGATAATGCCAGCGACACAGGACTCATCCTGGAAGCACATCAGCGCTTAACAGGCTTGGCACAGAGGCTGCCTCGCTTTCTTACCCCGTATCTCAGTTTTTTTTCTTCCCTGCAACACTACTGCAGCTTAAGAGCGAAAACTGCGATTTCACCGGGAGCCACTGTAACAATTTGGCGCGATCGTCCTCTGAAGTTTAAAACATTTGGTGTTTTTAAGCCGACAGATGCGAGGGATGGCTTCACCATCTGCACAGCCAATCACTCACTGTTCTGATTAATCCTCACCCTTTAATGATAAAAGCACCAGAGTCGAGGCCAAGGAATAGAAAAAGTAGGACTGTGGTTTTGGGAAGTGCAGAACGTTGACTGGTAGCAGATGCAAAGGCTTACGGCTGCAACTGGGAGCTGCGGTACGGGAGCATGCATGCGCAACAACACTACAGTTTTTTTGTGGGGGGGAAAAAGCAGCTCTTAAAGATGGTAAACTTTTTAAAATGTGCACTAGTTATTTCTTCAGTTTCATTAAATATGATTAGCAGTAAAACATCTGAATTGCCCTTCTCATTTATGGCATATTTGCCACAAAGCATTAGGAATTAAAGGGTATTAATACTCTTAGATAGATTTGGGATTAAAGCCCATCGCAGCAGCCAGAGTTCAGCAGAAAGCTCTAGACCAGGGGTGTCAAACATGCGGCTCAGGGGCCAAAATCGGCCCTCGAGAGGGTCCAATCCGGCCGTCAAAGTGTAAAAAATATAGAGAAGACATTAACTGCAATTTGTAAACTGTAAATTTAAAATAATTTCTAGACCATGACAAGTTGTTTTGATCATAAAGTAAAATACTAGCTTGTTCATTGTCCTTTTGTGTCTCATTTTTGTAATATTTTGTCTTGTTTTTGTTATTCTTTTATCTTTTTTTGTCTGAGTTTTGTCATTTGTATCATGTTTTTGTTTGTCATTTTTGTGTTTCCTTTTTGTCTTGCTTGTGTTTTTTGTCTCATTTTTGTCATTTTGTGTTTCGCTTTATTTGTTGTTTTGTGCATCGTTTTGTGATTTTTTTGTCTCGCTTGTGTTTGTCTGCTTTTTTGCCATTTTGTTTCTTGCTTTTGTCATTTTTTGTCTCGTTTGTGTCGTCTGTCCATTTGTTTGTCACTTTGTAACTTCATTGTCTAACTTTTTGTCTCTTTTTTGTTTTGTTTCATGTTGTCTGACTAATGTTTTTGTAATATTTTGTCTTGTTTTTGCTGGGGTTTTTTTTTGTTTTTTTTGTCTGACTTGTCGTTTTGATCATGAAGTAACACACTATACCATTCAGTTCCAGGTACCTGAGACTAAATGTTGTGTTCCTCTCTGATCTGGAAGTTGTAATGTGTAAACGATAAACTGAGGAATAATATTGTTCAAATTGAATTCATTTTTCTTTCAGGTTCAAAGAGACAAACTTCAGGTTGTTCATAATGTTTTGTAAAAAGATAATTCCTTTAATGTGAACATTTTCAGAACGTACTTTCTGCACTAAAACAAAGGAAACATTTGGAGTTGTGGTTATTTATAGGTTAATATGCTGTGATTTTACTGGTCCGGCAAACTGAATGTGGCCCCTGAACTAAGATGAATTTGACACCCTGATCCAGACAGACGGAGCTGGTCGACTGTAGGGGCTAACAGGAAAAGCTTCATTCTGGGATGGAGAGGCTCGGTGGTTGTAGGACACGGCCGGCTTGGGACGAGGAGGGAGGCATAAATTATTTAATTCACAACCATTACAGAGTCCACAACGTTGCATGAAATATTCAGACGTAAAACATGTTTGATTGTGTTAAAATGATCAGCACAGAAACACTCTCTGCTTAACACTTCACTCCAACTCTGAGACAATCAGTCAGACTCATCAGTTTGGCCTTAATTTCATCCAGAGGAGGTGTGGCCATGGCTCCTCCTAGTGGTTAACGGCAGTCACTAGAAAAAAAACATCACTCCTTTTATCAACACATCATCTTCACTCCCAGATATTATCTTCTAAAGCCTATTAAATTCTCCACCCACGGCCATCAAAGTGTCTGAAACTTCTGTGCAAAGGCTGCTGGGAGACTTATCCAGGTTGTTGGGGGTTTTAGCACACAGAGTCCACAGAAAAGTGGATTTGTCTCTAATCTAATTTCACCCGTGATGCAAATCAGCTTAGGTCCTTGAATCCTGGATCCAGGAATCTCTCTTCTCCTCTGGGCAGCTTAAAAAATGCCGTGCTTTAGGTACAGCTGGCTCAGTGTGCATCATTCGTACGGCTGCCAAAAAATTAGCCCAATCTGCTCATCTGCCCCAATTTCTATGATCTGTTTAGAACAAAAATAGATTAGCCTGTCGCTTTGTTGGCTGTTATAAAAAGAACCTTCAGAAGCATCTTTCTGCTGTCAGTACACCAGTTTCCTCCAGTAAAGGTGGTGTGTATGTGGCAAACACTGAGAAGCTGCAGCACAACACTGCAACAGAAATTCCAATAACGAGTTCAGTTTCTCAGCAGCTTCATTGCTCTTCATTAGCAAAGCGCTCCGGCCGCTGCAGTGGGTATCAGATAAAGCCACTGCACAGATGGAGATCTCTGAACCCCTGACAAGGCCAACGCGCTGGAACCATCGATATGCTGCAGCCACTGATTCACCAATATGGAGATTGATCCAACACTCCTACAGGACGCTGTCTGGCCAGCTCCCTTTGAATCAGCACCGAGTCAGGCTGCTTGGTTAGCTCAGTGTTTTTAAAGCTACCTGTGAAGGAAAAACTACTCTTCCTAAGGTCATAATGGCCTTTAAACAGGCAGACGCTGCAGGAGATCAGATATTGTCTTTTCTGACGTGACTAAGCAGACTAGTTGTCTCCATATCGGTCTGTAATCTAAATCTGACCTTCTCCCAACTACAATATATACTGGAAGATCAGAGAGAATCCTCAGAACTGATGCTGGCGCTGCTTGCATGTACTGCTGCTCTGTTGGTGTCACTTCTCCTGATATCAGTAAACTTTACTCGCAATCAAAGTCTGTCTGTCCCTCTGTCTGTGTTGTTGAAAGACAGGGATGCTGCATTAGAGACACAAGAACAGTGTCTGGAACACCGACGCCGACACGTCTGCAAAGACAAATTTAAATGTTTCCAAGGACTTCATGGAGAAAACATGAGGAATTGTTTTCTTTTTTGCCGTTTTTCTTTGTTTGTGAGGAAAATTTAACCCATTTATGATCATTTCATTCATTCACTGTCTGATCAAAATGTGCCGAATAAAGTTCAGGTGGACCGAGACTGTACGAGTCGATTCTTTGGATATAATTTTAAAATACTTAAGATTTTTATCATTTTACTGAGATGTTTTGTTTGCAGCAAAGAAGATAGAAGATTGTAAAGAATGTTGATTTCACGAATCAACATTTTTGATTGTTGCAAACCTAAGCAGGGGGCTGATTCAACAGCCTAAAGTGGAGAAAGAAAAAGGCAATGCCGAAATTTACAGATGCTGAAAAATTCACCGCCACTGGAGAGACGGACGTGAGCAGGGAGGGGAAACGAGAGTCCACTGGGCCACTCAGATCAACAGTCAGTTTACACTGATGGCCTCCACAACTCATTTACCACCCTAAAGTGATTCAGGCATACTAGTGTGCACACATGATACCCGCTGATAGTGGAGAGACAGGCAGCAACACAGACAGGCATGAGTTCAACAGACAAACATGCATTCCTCCTAGACTGGCACCTTTCAATTACATCCCAACAAGGCATCATTAAGCTACAGAAGCTTGCTGGTGTGTTATAACATGGCTGCGGAGCTGGATTAATACAGACACTTTGATGCGTTTGTATCGACAGCTTTCACTGGGAAACCGTACGTACAGAGTTTAAAAAAAGATCTGATGTCAAAAAGCAACACTTCATCCCACCAGCTGACTCACAGCCACACGAGGAACACATTATTTTACTTCACTTCCCAGCTCTAGCACTGACATTTCCCTGCATGGGATGATGAAAATGTAACTTTGAATTGCTGAGATTCAGTGAGATGAAGTCAAATGCACAGAAATGAAATCTAACCACCTAATTTTTTTATTCTATCTCATTAATTATCCCACAAATTACTGCTGACACATGATTATGAACAAAAAGAGCTGCTGCTAATCTGCAGTATTCTGTTGTTTTACATCGTATTACACAAAAAACATGTATTGTGGCTTTTGGTTAAGCTGCAAAACATCAATTTCAGGTTGTAACTTGGGTGCTTTTGCAATTTATTGACACCGACAAACTTCACAAACTGAAGTGACACATCATCCAAAATGAACACCGACAACGAACTGGAGATCAAAGCTGCTCCCTGAAAAGAACAACTTTCACCAACAAAGATGTGCGAGATCACGCTGCATCATTATCACACAAATAGACGAGCAGAAAACAGGCAGTCTGATGCTCACTGGAGCTCCAAGCTTCCTCACTTCAGACTCTTTGTTCTATTATTGTGTGCTTTGAAGAGCAGCAGTGTCTCTGCAGAGCGGCCGTATGACTGCATCCTGGATGCTATAAAAAGGCCACTCCTGCCCCGACATCGGAGAGAACAGAACAGTGCCGACAGTGAGCGCTGTTGCACTTAGTGGGTCTGTCTGTCTGTCTGTCTGTCTGTCTGTCTGTCTGTCTGTCTGTCTGTCTGTCTGTCTGTCTGTCTGTCTGTCTGTCTGTCTGTCTGTCTGTCTGTGTCTGTCTGTGTCTGTCTGTCTGTCTGTCTGTCTGTCTGTACTTCAAGCTCAGGACTGGTACTTCTGAGACGTGAGAGCCAGGAATTGAAAATGCTTTCCATTCCTAAAAGGGTGCACCTTCGGCGAGTCCTTCCTCGCTGCAGTGGCGTGAGCGAGTCTGGTCTGGGGCATCAGTGGAAACTAGGCAACTTACGCAGCACATGTTAAGTAATCATCCACTGAAGGACGCGTTTAAGTGAAAAAACCAAGCCAAAGAGTGGGTAGACAGGCATCAAACATCCCTCAGAGAGAGACGTGAGGAAGACACATACAGTGAATACGTGGGTGAGCATTAAACAGCCATATATTAATAAAATGCATGATGATGACTTACACATATACGCACCAGCTAGGAGGCATTCTGTCATCTCCATTGTTTATAATAAGCTCAGATCAGACACAAAGCGATCAGCCAAAGGGGAAAACGGCGGGAGGAAGGAGACAAGTCACTTCTCAGTGGCTCAAAGAGGAGAGATAATGAAATATGCCTGCAGACATTAATGTGAATGCAAAGCAATCGCTGCGAGTCAGAAACCAAAGCGAGCTACAGACTGAGGCAGGTGGCTCAGACCATCTCTGCCCTGCTGGTGCCACGTTTTTTTTATCAGATTCGCAACAAATTTATTTGCTTTTTTCTTTTGCTCTCAAAGAACTTGCACCAAAAACACGGAAAAAATGGGTGTTTGCTACAAAGCACAGCTATGATGACTGTGCAGTAAGAGCAACGCTGTCTCATGTTATTTATAAAAAACACACAGGATTTTTCAATTTCTTTGCATGAGAGGACAGTCAGAAGATATGAAAACAAAACCGCACGAGCGTACCTTTAACCTCTGATGTCAGCATGACTGTAATGATACACTGGCAGGAGGTGACTTAAATAATTCACATAGATTTCCCATTGGATGAAGCTGTGCAGTCATCTTGCTGAGTGTGTTGTAACAGTAGACGTTATCAGACAGGATATAAGCCAGCATGTGAAAACCACTAGCTATTGTAATGCAAGCCTGTGGTGGCTGCTGTAGTGAGTTAATGGAGTGGAATTGCTAGTCAGCCTCCGGAGGCGAGACTCCGTGCTGCCAGACCAGGTAGGAGAAAGGTTAACACGCTAACCTCCACTGATTCCTGGAACCTTCCTCTTTTCAACAACAGTGCCGTCAATTTGGTATCATTAGGACACATGCAGCACAGAGATGTGCTTTAACATCCAGAGGAAACTCTGAGCAGAGATCACCAGATCTAACAGGTCAACTTTAGTCACTGAAACTCCAACTGCATGAATGCAACAATGATGTCCGAGGGTAAGTAAAAGCAGCAATAGATGGCTAACAGCCATGCATCACATCCACAAACATCAGAGAGTGCAAAAGACAGTTTGTGACTTCAGTTTGTGATGGATGCGACACACAGACCTCAAAACTTTAACAGGAGCTGCAGTTTAGTTTGTTGCTTCCAGCTGTTGTCAGAGTCTTTCCTGTAAATCTATTAAACACCTGCAACATCAGGATCCACACGAGTGTCTACAAAGCAAGAGTTTGTTGCATTTATGCACAACAGAGCACAGCCTTAACTTCGATAATTCCTCACAATTATAAATTATGCCTAACGTGGAGACAGGATTGTTCAGGAGCTAACAGGAAGTTAAATTTCATACTTTCCTACACAGCAGACAGGTGAGCTGTTGCACACAGGAATCAGTTTTTATCAGCTGCAGGTAAATGAATCCTGAGCTCCATCACTGCTCGATAAAGTTTGATCTGTCAGAATAATCCTATGTTAAATTATACTTGTATCAGAAAGATTTTGTCATTTCCGTGCAGAATATTTGCAGCCGCTGCATTACTGCGCGTACGGATGCGCTGTAAAATATGACCAAGATGTGGCAACGGTTAGCCGAGTGAAAAGGAAAACACATTTTATAGTCCCAAAAGTTGCTGTAGATGGACAAATTGTATTTACAAATATCCCCGACATGGAGACAGGATGGACCAGGATCTAGCAGAAACTCACATGATTCTGTGATTTTCTGTTCTGAAATCACAAATAAACTATGTAAGTCTTGCATATGGTTGAAATTCAAATACACCAAACATCTGTTCTCCCGGACTAATCTGAACGATATTCACCTTAAGAACCAAAACTGAACCTCACATCAGATAAATAGGAACCTTCACTACTAATTAACCCTCATGTTGTCCTGTGGGTTTTAAAGTTTGAAAATGTGGAAAAAAAATATTTTTTTACAGTGAAACTTCTGATGTCCACATTTTCAACACTTTTGGGAAATCTCTGAACATTTTTTTGGGGGAAAAAAGGAATGTTAAAAATGTATCTTAAGAACATTCACAAAAAAATCTACCAAAATCCAGCGAATTTCAGTGGATTTTGGTTGATTTTTTTGTGAATGTTCTTAAAGAAAATATAAGTTTTACTGATATATATATATATATATATATATATATATATATATATATATATATATGTAATCACTTTAGATATTTTTAGGATTTTTTGGAAGGTTTTTACTCATTTTTTGAAAATATTTACAAGAATTTTCTTGCCAAATTTGCCGTATAAAACTTTTAAGGAAAACTTTTAAGGAATTGTTGGAATTTTCTTCTTCTTCCTGAAGGTTTTGCAAAGTTTCAGAAATTTGAGGAATTTTTTTTGCTGAACTTTAGGATTTTTTCAGACAAGGAAACAGTATTGTTTGGTGCCCGTAAATGAGGACAACAGGAGGGTTAAACTGCATCTTAACTCTTCTGCTGGCATTGTTTTTAACTCAACCCTGTCCTATCCTGAAATTCAGTTATGGATTTAGGTCTGCATGTGTTCCACCTCCCTGCTGATGGCTGCTGTAGGGGTGAACAGAGTAGCAGTCAGCCTCCAGGTATTGTTTCCTAACCAGGTACCACACAGATCAAACCTCCAGCGGCTAAACCTCCAGCTCTGTCCGGACTCTTCCTCTTTTCTACAACCCCGAGCCTCCATTTCTGATCATCGGGTCACATGCGGATCACACACACGGCAGCTCCGGTGTCAAATCTGAACACTTTTCTGAATAAACTGCTTCCTCTCTGCACACAGACAATAGCTAAAGTATCAGTCAGAGGGAGAAGCGTGGAAGCTGCTAACGGTAGCACGGATGAGCTAGCGGCTAATGAGCAGCAAACAAACATCCACGTCCAGCCGGACCCCTTCATGTTCCGCTCCTCCACCGGCCCGGCTCGGTTCCTACCTGAATGCTGGGTGAATATATTGATCCCGGGGTCGGGCACGTTGACGGCAGCCGCTCTGCCCGGCGGTGTCCCGGTGCTACTGCCGGGTTCTCGGGGTCTCCTCCCGGCGCCGCTCCCCCGGTTCCCCTTCCCTTGGTGCGGTTGGGACGCGTGGGGCTGCGGCGGCTGGAGTCCGGTCGATGTCCCCTCACCGACGCGGCCTACCTGCTGTCCCATCCCGGTAGTTTGGTGCGTTTGGGACGAAGCGAGCAAACCCCCTTGCGGCACCTCTCGGTTCACATTCCCCCCTGCAAAAAAAAAAAAAAAAAAAAAAAGCTGGAGCGGCCTGGCCCGAGTCCTCCTTCCTCGATCCCTTCCCCGCGGTTCTCCACCGAAGCTAGCTAGCCCGTGTTAGCTCGCCTGGCTAGCCCCGTTAGCAGCGAAACCCACCCACCCTGCCGTTAACGATAAAACCGCAGCCCCGCCGCGTGACAGCGACCGTGTCTCCCCCAGTGATCCGGATGGTGTCCGAGCAACGATCGGCGGTACCGGACGAGTGAGGTTCGGTCAGATCGGAGCCGTTCAGAATCGCGTCGCCGTTGTCCGGCCGCTGCGCGCCCCCTCTGACGCCGCCATCTTTACCGCAGAACAGAAGATGTGTTGCACAAGGCGGGGGTTCGATCCCCCGGTGATCCTCCACCCTCCGGCTCCGATACCGACACCGGCCCGGTCCCAGCAGGTCAGAGCTCCCGCTGCCGGGTCGGACTGTCTGGACCCGGAGTCCTGCAGGAAACCTGGAGGAAAACCTCAAACCTCTCAGCTATTGTTTAAATACATGGTGATAAAAAACACTGTGAGCACTGATACAGGTGTGTGATTATTTACATAATTTATACCTGCTGGAATTAAATGGATGTATGCCTTTTATAATAAAATATATAAAACTACACATATAAAAAAGTAACCTGTATATATATATATATATATATATATATATATATATATATATATATATATATATATATATATACATATATATATATATATAAAGGGACAAACAAAGGCAAGGTGAGGAAGTTTGGGGATCTTTTACTAATTTTATGATCAACTAGGCGTTGTTTTTTGTATGAGTAATATGTTGAAGGGAACCTTTTATAGTTTGCAAATGTGTTTTTTTCTTGTTTTTGTTGTTTTCTATTATATCTTTATAAAAATAATGCACTATGTCAAAAAATATGCCACAATAACATTTCTAGTGATCTGTACATTTTTTTACACGCTGAAAACAGCTACTCTAGCACCTACTAAGATTAAAAATCTAAATTTAAGTTAATTAACACTAAATAAAGACGATTTATTTACTGTTTAATCAGCATACAGGTCACAATGTAACACAAAGTAAAGGAAATATACTCAGTTTATTAAATTCTTGACAGGTTAGATTTAAGAAATGTGTTAAAATACATACGAAAATGTCTCCAGCTTGGCTTTTGACTGTAATAAATAATATATTAATTTAGAAAATCTCAAATTTATAAAGCAATATTAAAACAAGACTTTAAACTCCCAATATTTTTACTATTATCTGTGAATATTCATAAGAATTTGTTGGAGATGTGTTCAAATTCCCTATAAAGTTTATACATGTGTGTAATTATCCTCATAATCTAACACCAGTGAAATTAAATAGTGCTTTGTATTAGAATCAAGAAATGTGAAATAAATATAGATGATAATGTAACTGCAACAACACTTTAAATACAGATTGTATGAAGATGGACCCAGTTACCGTGGTGTGAATTTGACATAATCAGCTTTAAGTAATAATTTCTTTACTACGACTTGGATTTATACTCGTGAACACATTGAAAATACTTGGCTGTGTTTGTTCGGTTTGTAAAGGAACCTTTTCTTGCCAAAAGAGAAGAAGATCTAAATTCAAAGCTTTAATTCAGCGCCACCTTGTGCTCATCCAGTTTTTAGACGTGCTGAGTTGCTAGTTTCTGTTCCTCCTGCGCTAAAATATGTCTAAGTTGGAAAATAACACAAACATTACTTCAAGACCACAAGACCTAAAAGCTGAAAAAGCAGAATAAATGCCTTATTCATCAGTGTGACTCAGAAATGACCGACATGTAGCTGTAAACAGTAGCCTTTAGTGCTAATTAAGCATCATTACTGTCTTAAGGTCGTAACATTTGGACCATTAAGTAACAAAAAGAAGATAATATACTGTTATTTATTCATTCGAAACATTTTTTATACTTTTAATGTTTAAGGAAAATATCAATAATTAGAAATATGAGATGCAGATTCAGAACAAAACACAATAATCCATTCAACATCAAGAAAAAGATCGTAATAATAAACACAAATATGACAGTAAATGAGCCAAACACTGCACCGAAAAATACACAAGCTCAAAATAAACAATACAGCTGGAGTTTGGGCCTTTACTACAGTAAATTATGTCTTTATTAAGAAATTAATAAAGATATAATTAAGAAATGAATTTTTAAAAAGGCATAAATCATGTTGAGCGCATGAGATTAAACTTCCAATATTTCTGCAACTATTTGTGTCACTCTGAAAATAATTTTTTGTTTTTGTTAGTGAGAATTTTATGAAGGAATCCAAGGAATCTCCTCCTGGGGATCAAAATTAAAAGCTTTATTACAGCGCCACCTTGTGCTCATCCAGTGTATAGAAGTGCTGAGTTTTCTATTTCTGAGAGCTTCAGTAGCTGAAGTTGCTGTTTTTCACTTTACATTGTGCATCTCATTGGTCTCCCTGAATTAAAATGTCAAATTAGCAACATTAACTGTGCATTAGTTTCCTCAAAAATGACACAAACATTATTTCAAGAACACAAAATCACAAAAAGCTCATTAAACACCTTATTCCATAAGTGTGACGTGGAAATTACTGTTGTGTAAAATGTGTATTTTTATCATTTGAACAACAATAAACTCTCTTTTAACCCTCGTGTCGTCCTGCGGGTCAAATTGACTCATTTTAAAGTTTGAAAATGTGGTAAAATATATATATATTTTAACAGTGAAACTTCTGATGTCCACATTTTCAACATTTTTGGGAAATTTTTGGAACATTTTTTGGTGGAAATAAAGACATGTTAAAAAAATGTTTAAGAACATTCACACGAAAAAAATCAACCAAAATCCAGTAAAATTTGCTGGATTCCATGTTTTTTTGCATGAATGTTCTTAAAGAAAATATTAGAAGTTTTACTGATATATATGGAATTACTTCAGAATTTTTTAGAAAGATTTTTATTCATTATAAAAAAATATTTACAAGAATTTTCTTGCCGAATTTGGGGGATTTTTAAAAATAAAACTTTTAAGGGAAACTTTTAAGGAATTATTGGAATTTTCTTCCTGAAGGTTTTGCAAATTTTCAGAAATTTGGGGAATGTTTTTGCAGAATTTTTTCAGACAAGGAAATTATATTTTTTGGTGCCTGTAAATGAAGACAGCAGGAGGGTTAATGTGTTAACATGTAACAAAATGAAGCGAATATACTCTTCTTTATTTATTCTTAATAGTTCTTATAATTTAGGGATTGTGTCAAGAATTTGAAAATTGACACTGATTCATAAAAATGTCACTGAACACTATAATCCAGTCAACATCTGTAAAAAAAGATGATAATAAACACAAATAAGTGAGTCAAGCTCTACCACCTGAAGACATATTTCATCTGAACATACAACACGACTGTAATAAATATGATCTTTATTTAAAAATATCTAAAACACAAAGCAAGATTAAAACTTCAAATGTGGAGTTCATGAGTTTAAATTTCCAATATTCCTGCTATTAGTCATGCATATTGACAAATAATTTGAAATATTTGTTATTTTTTGTGAAGAAATCAAAAGAATCTTCTGTTGGGGAACAAAGTTAAAAGCTTTAATACAGCGCCACCATGTGGTCATCCAGTTTTATGAAGTGCTGAGTTGCTGGTTTTCACTTTCTATTGTGCATCTCATCAGTTACAAGCATCATCATGGTCTCCCTGCACTGAAACATGTCAGAATTGGCAACATTAACTGTGCATTAGTTTCCTCAATAATAATACAAACATTATTTCAAGAACACAAAATCACCAAAAGCTCATTAAACACATATTCCATTAGTGTGACATCAAAATTACTGTTGTGTAAAATGCATACTTGCATGATTTAAATACACTTTGATTTATTGTACTGAGTATCTGACAATGTGAACTGTAGCCCTTAGTGCTAATCAAGTATCATTACTAACCCATAACATTCTAGCAGCCAGCTGCAGGTTTTACAGTAGTAGTTATTCAGACACACGACTCTCAACGTCGGTTATAAACAAAATACGACATCATTCTCTGTCTCAGCGATGCTCGACGTATGTTCAAACCAGCTGAGTTGAAGCTTTAAGAATACATCCAGCAGTCATGGAATAAATTAACTTCATACAACACATTCACCTCTCACATTTTCCTTTACGGTCTTCAGTGTTCAGCTCATAACTTTTAGATTATAATAATAATAATTAATGAGTGCATTGCTTCTTAACTTGTGGCTCAATACATGGAAAAAAAGTTCTGATTAAATGTTGTAAATGTAAGATATCAGTCTTGAAGTCCTAATACAGAAACCACTGTTCCTCAGATTTATACAAAACACCAAACAGTGGTCGGGTTCTCAAAAACAATCTTATTGGCAGTGGAGATGAATAGGATTGTCCAAACAGCAGACTGAATGTCCTTCGTTAAATATTAACCGTTACTGCATACGTGAACAGTGTTTGTCTTGTGTTTTCATTCAGCTGCCGTGTCGTCGCTGCCGTGGTTTCACAGTCGATCAAGGCAAAAGGGGAACAGCAGAAAAATAAATAATGGCACATAAAAAACAGGTTCACGAGTGTTTTCATGTGAACTAATCATTTTGTTGAGGGGTTTGCCTTTGAAAACTTAAAACATACATGTATATAAAGGCATCACTGTGGCTTTGCTGTGGGTTTTTTTTTAGCATTTCGGCAGATACTCTTCCACACATCCGTACACTTAGTGCAATAAAATAAAACAAACAGAAGTTATGACAGTGACAGAAAGGCTGGTCTAAGTTCTACTGATCCTCCCAGTAGGCCCAGTTCAGTGTGATGGTCAGTTTCCCATCAGGCCTCTCTGGCAGCTCCAGGAACGAGGCTTCAGCAGCTCCAGGAAGGAAGGCTGGAACGAAAACACCATCCTGAGAAGCTGAACTGGTGTCCATGTTGAACAATACATTTGATAATAATAATAATAATAATAATAATAATAATAATAATAAATTTATTTATAAAGCGCTTTCAGTCAAAGTGCTGTACATAGAGATAAAAACAATAAAAGCAGATAAAAACAATGAAAACAGATAAAAAACAGTAAAACAAACAATTTAAGATTCATATGTAAAAGTAAAGAGTGGGTCTCCAGCTTAGTTTTAACCCTCCAGCTGTCTTCATTTACGGGCAACAAAAAATATTGTTTCCTTGTCTGAAAAAAATCCAAAAATTCAGCAAAAAAATTCCCCAAATTTCTGAAAATTTGCAAAACCTTCGGAAAGAAAATTCCAATGATTCCTTAAAAGTTTCCCTTAAAAGTATTATTTAAAAAAAAAAAAAATCACCCAAATTTGGCAAGAAAATTCTTGTAAATATTTTCAAAAAATGAGTAAAAATCTTCCAAAAAAATCCTAAAAATATCTAAAGTGATTACAAATATATCAGTAAAACTTCTAATATTTTCTTTAAGAACATTCACAAAAAAAATCAACCAAAATCCAGCAAATTTGCTGAACAGTGACCCGGTACAGAGCCCTGTGGCACCCCATGCCTAACAGCACAGGACTCAGAGAACATGTTGTTGAAGAAAACACTGAGATCTCTCTGACAAGACCTCAACCAGTGGAGCATCTGGCCTGAGATGCCAAAATAATTCTCCAGTCTGTCCAGTACGATACAGTGATCCACCGTATCAAAAGCAGAACTGAGATCCAACAACAACACAACAGAGTCAACAGCTAGTAGCAAATCATTCACCACTTTAGTGAGCGCTGTTTCTGTGGAGTGATTCGCCCTAAAAGCTGACTGAAGAGGCTGAAAAAGGTTATTTAAAAAGATTATTTAACGACAAATGACTCCACTACCTCTTTGAGGGGGCAGTAGCGCTGAGCGTACCACTCCTGGGAGTACAGACAGATGATGACCCCCTGACCCAGGAACAGAGACGTCCACATGATGATGTTCCAGATGGGACCTTTCCTTTGGTCGTGCAGAATGAAGTTGAACATCACTGACAGGATGAGGAGAGAAGATGAGAGTGGAAGCACAAGAGAAAGATAAATGTACAAACGTAAGCCTTTTTCAGACATGAGATTCTTCATATTGCTGCTTAATGAATCTCTGAAAGTGACACCATCCTGTCATTCAGAGGTTATTTTTCTGTTAATGTTGCTCAGGGATTCAGTCAGATAAATCCACCACGGTGATGGAGAGAGCCACGGTACAATATTTATCATAAACATGTCCTAAAACATATCCAACAGCCTGGTTTAATTATGATTATGTAAACACAAAAAATTCCATTCAGATGTGATGATAATCTAACTACTATTTTACCAGCAGTTAAAAAAACAGTTTCAAGTCGTGTTAAATCCTCATCAATCTTGTCTTTATGTCCGTTTTCATTTATAATTACAATTAATTCACTAAATCGCTGCTGTTGCTCTGACTAACTCTCTCACTTTGGAGACACTTATTTGGGTCCTTCAGTTGTGTGATGCTGCAGTTGTTTAGTAAAGTCAGAGGAAAGACTCCTACAAACAGCTGGAAGCAACAAACTAAACTGTGATTTTATGTGTAAATACTGCATACTGACTTTTAAAACATTTAGTATTTCTGTAGATTTTAAAATTAGAAGTGTTTTGTTTACATTATTGTAGAGTTAAAGATAAAGCATCCATCATCCATCCATCCATCCATCCATCCCTGATGTGATACAAAAGTACCATGACCTGCTGCTGGATCCTGATCTGGATCAAATCCTGTCTCCATGTCAGAAATCATTTAAAATTACAAGCTATTATTGCAGTTACCAGTGCTGTAGTTTGATGTGTGCAAATCTGTTCCACTCTCTTGCTTTGGAGATGTTCATATGGATCCTGCTGCTGTCTAACGGTGTAGACATTTAATAAACTCAAAGAAAACACTCTCTTTCTCATGTGTTTAGACAAATATTAGTGCCGAAATGTGGGAAAATCCTTCCGTTAATCACTTGACACGACGTAAAGTAACGTTGCTTGTGCATTTTATCAGTTAATGTGACTGTTGCAGGTCAGACTTGTGCCATGCAGAAAGAAAGTAAGCAGAAATGTTACTCTGTCTTCCTTATTAATGTTGCCGTTGTAGCTTTTACGGTAAAATGAGCAGCATTCTGATTAAGACATGAAGCCGAGACATTCAGCTGCTGTCAGATTAATGGAAAGGATTACAGGTCTGAAAAGGGGCTATAAACTCAACAGGATAATACCAGGATTTGGTTTAGCTAAATTTTCAAGTAACGTACATGTCAGTCAGAGGTAATTCAGACAAAGTTCAGGAAGTATGTTGCTGCTGAAGCAATTCTGTCCTCAATGAATTTCATGACTGTGGGAGTTTTATTTCTGGAGATATTAAACCCTTCAAATGGCTACCCAGCTGAGACTAATATTGTCTGACAACATCTAAAATTCTGCCAAATTATTTTACAGACCTTAGTTTTGTGTCCCAAACCACAGATACGGTGCACTGCTTTCTGAAATGTTTGTTTTTATGGCACTGTTAATGGTGTGACAGTCTTTTCTCTTACTTCCAAAACACATGAAGAGGCAGAAGAGCACAGGGTAGAAGAAGCCAAAGCAAACGGCTAGAATGTACTCGTGGACCACGGCAGACACGGTGAACACAAACAGCATGGCAGCCGGTCGGAAGCGCTTCTGAGAGATCTGGAAGGACGAGCGAGAACAGAATAATTTGGCTTAATCTGATCCATGCATTTTTATATTCAATTTTCAGTGTGGCAGATTGTATTCTGAGTCTGTTATAGTTTCTCACAGTGAAGGGGAGTTTGAAAACGGCAACATGTTGATAGCAGACAAGAGGAAAATGCTTCTTCAAGACATTTTAACGTGGCTTGTAACTTGGAAGTTGCAGTTGTTCTTATTATTAGAAAAATTGTATAGAATACTACTGTTGTGTTTTTAAAGGCTGCACTGTATCAACATAAAAAGCTACTCACCCACAGAAAGTCCCGGTACACGTAGTAATACAGCCAGTCATGGACCACCACATTCCACGTGCGATAGTAGTTGGCAAAAGAGGTCGAATTCCACCAATCCTGTGAACAGGAAACCACATTAACCATCCTGTTGTCATCAATTACAGGCGCCAAAAAATATTGTTTCCTTGTCTGAAAACAAATCCTAAAACCCAGCAAAAAAATTCCCCAAATTTCTGAAAATTTGCAAAACCTTCAGGAAGAAAATTCCAATAATTTCTTCAAAATTTCCCTTAAAAGTTTTACTTTTACTAAATTTCTGTAAATATTTTCAAAAAATGAGTAAAAATCTTCCAAAAAAAATCCTAAAAATATCTAAAGTGATTCCACATATATCAGTAAAACCTGTAATATTTTCTCTAAGAACATTCACATAAAAATCAACCAAAATCCAGTGAAGTTCGCTGGATTTTGTTTTTTTTTTTTTTTTTTTTTAATGGATGTTCTTAAACATTTTTTTAAACATTTTTTTTCACCAAAAAAATGTTCAAAAATTTCCCAAAAATGTTGAAAATGTGGACACCAAAAGTTTCACTGTGAAAATGTTTTTTTCTTCCACATTTTCAAACTTTATAATGGGTCAATTTGACCCGCAGGACGGCACGAGGGTTAATTAAGTTAAATATGAATATAGGAACTGAAGTGTAGATTCCACAGTGAGAGTGAAAGCAGCACCTTGTAGAACATCCGGTCGGCAAAACGAAGCATCTCAGCAAAAGCGTTGAGCCAACAGTGGAGGAAGGCGAAGAATCCCAGGAAGAGAACCAACACTCCTGCAAAAAGGAAACAGAAACATCATCAGTATTCTTCAACCAAGAAAATACGTAGGGCCAGAAGTATGTGAAAGTGTCCATAAATGCGTTGGTATTCTTACCAGGCAGGATGGAGTTGAAGACACAGAGGACCATGGCCCTCAGATCAAACAGCTGCAGACCGATGCTGTGGAACTGAGGGATACACAGCCGCACGAACACGTAGTAGGCATAAAACAGACAGCCGAGTACCTGCGGAGGGAAAGAGGTTTTAATTTATCAGAAAAATACCTTCAGATTGTGATCTTTTAAAGGAGTCAGCAAGAAAATGTGCAACAGTACCTGAAGCAGCTTTGTGGCCACGTAGCCCCATCGGATCACAGGGTTCCTGCATCGAGTAAGACACAAGGTTTGAATAAATATTAAGTCAAGCCACTGTATTTATACAAGACATTTAAATTTAAAGTGCTTTCTGGTAAAAAAAAAAAAAAAAAAAAAGATTATGTTTAGTGTTATGAATTAACCTAACGAGTTTACATATTGGGGTTCAGACCAGTGTTATTTATGGTGAGTTTTATCTGAGTCAATGATGAATTCAGGAATAAGAGACGACAGAAATATCTGAAATACTACTTTGCCTGACTATAATACACAAAGCTGACACCCAATAGTGTTATTAATTATGGAGAATAACCTAACAAACAGAACTTAACCTAACTACGATAAATATGGACAATGGATGGAAATTAGCCTTGTGCTAAATCCGGCTTATTTACTGCAACCTTGTGTAAACTATTATGCGATTGTATGTTCAATAACATGCACTTTCCCATCCAAATAAATAAATAAAGAAATGAAACAAAGTACTAAGGCTAAGACCCCACAGCATTATTAACTGTGGAGATTAGCCAAACAATTTAAAGCTACAGTTTTCACCCCGAAATCTACATTTAACAAATCCAAGGATTCAATGGATCCGATGTGCAATCTTTGTTTTTGTTTTGTTTTTTTAAATTATAAGTGGATTGTTGTTTATGGTTTTGTTTTGTTGTATTTTATAATATGTCATTTTTAAATTACTAATACTGTATGGGTTACTACATGGAAAAACATGTTTAAACTCTCAAGAGTAGTTCCACATATTATATAATTTCAATATTAACAGTGTGATGCATGCATGAGCACATGTGTAGTGCAATTTGAAGTAATAGAAATGAGGTCAAACTCATCAGGCCTCAACTTTTTCACTGCTTGATACAAAAAGAAGTTAGTATAATTCTCATTTGCTATTACTAATCTACAAGAAAGTTCAATGATTAAATTTACTTCGATTTACGGGTTCTTGAATATATTGTTTTTAAACTTTATAAGAGTATGTCGACATGCAGACTACACATGAACACAATAACATAAGCGAGGAACATGAGAGAGACATTAAAAAGTTAGATTTGGTTGCAAAAGAAATGCAACACAAGTTTGAGCATTTAAATCAGCACCACAAAGCTCTGTATGATGACCAGAGAGGCAGATCTGAATGCCATACAGCTATTTTGGATGCGTTTGCTGGTGTTACATCAAGTTCCAAACAGCTTTTTTCAGTTTCAATAAAGCTATTTTTAACTTTCAATGCAGATGAACTCCCCTACAAAATGATCTCAATCACTCTAAAATATTTCTTTAACCATTTGATGCACAACATGGGTCAAAAGTGATCGATATTCAATGGAAAATGGGTATCTCATGACCCATGTTGTGCATCAAAGGGTTAAAAATAGACGTACTGCTGAAAGCTGCTTTATTTTTTCCATCACACAATGTCAGTTTTTTTCAAATATTGTGCAGCTACACAAAAGAGCAAATCATAGATAACACCAGATAAACAACAAGAGGCTCTGTTTACCTGGGGTATTTGTCTCTGTAGATTAGTGTGGGTGCAAACAGGAAGTAAAGATACTGAGAAACCTGAGGAACCACTGGTCCAGGGCCTGTAGATGACAGAAAGAAAAGGGAACGCATTAGATATGAGAAAGAAATAAACTTCATACACTGGCAAGAAGGTATTGTTAAGGAAAAAAATACTCTTTCCCCTTACTAAGATATTTCCTTGCAGCTATTAGCTTAAGACATCCCAGAATATCATCCTGTAGGTCCTACAGGTCACCTCAAACTGTCCTACAATGAATCTGTGAGCGCATCCAGGCATTCTCTGCCTCTAATATGACCCTGAGATGTTGCAGAAGATACATGAGAGAGAGAAAGAAAGACAACTGCTGTAGGAAAAATATGTCTCCCTGACTGGTCAAGATTAGATACTGTTTAGTCTGATGTTCCTGAGCAGGTAAGTTGTCCCCATGCTAGGTTGTAATCTAAATATGGCATTCCACCCAACCCAACATATACCCCAAGGTGGAAGAGAATCCTCAGAATCGATGCTGGTGATGCTCACATGAATGTGCTGCTTTGTTGTATCGCTTCCCCTGATATCAGTAAACCTTATTCTCAACCTAAGCCATCTGAGTCTCCAGAGTCCCTGCATCTGCCTCCTCAATCCTCTCTCAACATCCCACAATTTCCCAAACTGAACTGTATATAATATACACGAAAAGATAAGAGAAAAAAGTCACGTTGTAGTTGGAAACATTACTTACTGGTCTTGTCTTTAGCCCAGGTCTGGACTCTCGGTACATTTTCCCGGACAAAGGAGTGAGCTTTCATCATTAGACGGACCTAAAATTTCAGAAATAATCTTTGACTTGGAGCACATTTCGAAAGACATTTAGTCCACATATGAAGGGATTTATAGTTTAATACAACCCTGCCAGACTGTGTTGATCTACCTGTTCCAGAATGATGATGAAGCAGGATGCAGGCGGCACACTGTTGGTCACCGCCATGTATGTGGGCAGGAATCCCAGACCCAGAGCCTGGTACAGCAGGAACACAGAGCCAAACAGCAAACTGTACATCCCTGGGTGGCTGTGAGACTGACTCTGAGCCCACAGGTGGAACAGGCTGTAGGGAACCAGCAGCACAGACAGGAACATGCAGATCCACGTGCACACCACCAGGGGAAACTGTCCGAACGCATAGACCAGCAGGCCGAAGTCCAGCACCAGTCTGAGGCAAAAGGAGGGTAAAGAAGAGATGAAAAACCTGAAGGACTGACGGTCTCCACCTGTATCCCATCAGCAGAGATAAAAGAACAAAAGAGGTGGGAGAAGAATCTAATGGGAAGCAGTTTTATATTACCTGCCTTCATCAATGAAATCTACCACCAGTGTACTGAGGATGAAGAGAATGAGCAGAGCGATGAACATGTGGTAGATAGTCCTGATGTGGTTCACCTCAAACAGCTCACTGTGGAAAAACAGTCGACGTTACATTAAACAACCTTCAAGAGAGCAGAGTATTAGAAGGGACTTTGGCCTTTTGCAAACAATATTTATATGAGCCAAGCATCAAAATGTCAACTTACTCGAGGAGCGACCTGCGACTTACAAAGAGCTTTCCCTGGCCGTGAGGAGGACGAAAATGCCTACAGAAGAACACAATGACAGCACGAGTTATTATTGTAAGATGCAGAGCTAAACTAAGACTCGAAGAGCTTCAGCAGAAGCCAAACGAACGTCTGTTTTGGGTTCTTGAAGACATTCTACCTTCTGAGAGGTTTCTTTTCTTCTGACTGGTGGATTTTATAATCAGTTGGTTAGAACTGAAGGAGCCTCCTGGATGAAGGTGAAACTTCTTCAAGAACCATCAAGAGAAGTTAGGATTGCTATGACCCAGATGATTGAGAATCTACACAGAGTAAAGTCAGGCCAAGATAGACCAAAGATTTCTACTATTATTAGGTTTAATGAGGAATGTTGAGTCAAAAGTCAGGGTTTGTAATGTCATGAAGGTGGCTCTCTTTTACCCAATAGATCATCCTAATAACTGAGGTTCTGCTCAGAGTTTAAGAATTAAATTAACTGTAAGGCGTGCTTCCCTTTCACTAGTTCTTTTACTGAAGATTCTCTCTGAAGATAAGATTCTTAGCTGAAGTTTAATTGGCAAATCTGCTGAGCTGTAAGAAACACCTCTAAACAAAGCTGTGTAGTTACGTTATGCATCACATTACCATGGAAACCTACATGGCTTCAGTTGGAGATGCAGAAAATGCAGAAATATGTTTTTAGTAGTGGTGGGACACAATAAAAAAATTTAATCTAATTAATTACAGGCTTTGTAATCAATTAATCGCAATTAATTGCAGTTTTGTCAAATAGCAATATTTGACACAATAAATGAAGTTTTTCAGTTCAAATAAAATTGTGGTTGACAGTTGAATCAATGAATAGACATATATGTGTTTATAATTTAAATTTTAAAAAAAGGAAAATGGGATATATAGAAAAAAGTGATTTTGATGACTTAAAGCCTGAATTTAGTTGTTTTTTTCCACTGTATGGTACATAAAATCAGCATAAGTAGTTCAAGGAGCTTCAGAAAGTTGAAAATCCAGAGATTCATTCTGTTTTCATCTTTTCTGGGTCTGATAAATGGTGTCATTTTGATGGTTGTTTTTATAGGAATATAAATTTTTATTTATGTAATTTTTGCATAAACAAAAAGTTTATAATGAAGTTATTAAAAGAGATATTTTTGTTGTTTAGGTTATTCCTCCTCCAAGGAGGCAGAGCCTCGACGGAGTAAAACTTAAACCACAAAAATGTTTCATTTCTATTTATCTGCATTTTTCATCTGTCTGCTACATTCACAGATTACTGCAAATCTAAGTGCAATTATAGCAATTTTATTCAACATTTTAAGACTTTCTGTAAACTCAAGCACTGTCTAGAAAAGTGGTCTATTATGGGATGGCTCCACCGTTAGCATGACTCGTAGCTAACGTTAGCTCTGGTGCTAACAGCAACATGTTTTACATTGAGGTGATACCGTCGGCTTGAAGTGACGCAGTGATCAGAAAACTCTTTGTTGTACAATTTGCACACAACCAGGCTTTTATCCAAGCTGCCATCAGGAAGATTTTTAAAAGGAAAATTTCTGTCCAACAAGCTCAATCTGGTCTTCCTTCACTGTTCACCAGCGCCTGACTTCACTCAGTGCTTCCTGTGGCGCCCGTATAGCTCAACGCGTTGAGCGGGCGACCCATGTACAGGGCTGGTCCCCGACGCAGCTGGCCTGGGTTCGATTCCCGCTCGCGGCCCTTTGCTGCATGTCTTCCCCGACTCTTCTCCCCTGTTTCCTGTCTCTCTCTCACTGTGCCTATCCAATAAAGCCGACAAAAAGGCCAAAAAAAAAACAAAAAAAAAAAAAAAACAAAAAAAAAAAACTCAGTGCTTCCTGTGCTTCTTCTTCATGGCTACAAACAGACTGTAGGTTCATTACCGCCACCTACTGGGCTGGAGTGTTCATCAGAGTTACTGGTGTGCCAGAAATGAGGGAACTGAGGCAGCAACGAATTGCGTTATTAATCTTTAACGCGTTATTTCCCGCTGTAATCAATTAATCGGAATTAACGCGTTAATGTCCCAGCCCTAGTTTTAGGTTTGCCACTGAAGTGTTGATTTGCTGCAAAATTCATTTTAGATTCAGAAATTGATCAATCTATTGGTATTTATCACAGAGAATATTCAATAAATGATTTTAGTTTTGCTTTGATTTGGGCAAAAACGAAATATACCAACACAGGACAGTGCATGAGTATCTCGTTTAAAAGAATGAAGATTAAAGTTTCAGAGTTCCAACGTGCAGCCATCATGTCAGAAATAAGCTGCAGGCATTGGGTGGGAAAATAAACTTATTAGTTCACATTTAATTAATTTAATCATTTGCAATAATAGCACTTATAACCTTAATAATAATTTTAGATATTCTTCAGAGCTCTGCACTATAACAACCTGTTCTCTTTACTGAAGCAGGGGACACAACTCGGCTGCATTTTGTATCGGAAGAGAGTCAAATGATGAGTTAAATGCAGTCTTTTAATGTGAAAATCTGGCTAACAGAACGCTGAAACCACTGCTGTTACACGGGTTATGTCTACCTGGGATTTTAGGTTTTGTTGAGCCAGCGAACACCAAGAAAGTTTGGATATGTCAAGTCTGCTTCGTAGTACAGGCCTCTAAGGCAGTGTTTCTCAAACAGTGGGGTGTGTCCCCTTGTGGAGTCGCAGAGGTATGACGGCGAGCGACTGGGAGGAGAAGGTCCGTCTACACGCAACTAATTAGCTGAACTATTGTTTTAAAGTCGGCCCATTTTTCACGGCACACAAACTGCGCTGGCCGTTAATGGATAGTTAATGTGCAACTGGAACACTTGATCATGTCACCACCTCGGCTCAGGGGAGTCAAACATGCGGCCCGCGGGCCAAAACTGGCCCGCCAGATGGTCCATTTCGGCCCGCGGGACACCTTTGCAAAGTGCAAAAACTACAGAGAAAACATTAACTGCAAATTGTAAATTTGTAAAACTATAAATTTTAAATAATTTCCAGACCATGACAAGTTGTTTTGATCATAAAGTAAAATACTAGATTGCTCAGTTCCAGATACATGTGACTAAATGTTGTGTTCTTTTGTAGATAAACTGTGATCTGGCAGTTGTATTGTGTAAATGATAAATTGAGGCATAATACTGTTGAAATTTAACTCGTTTTTCTTCAGAAATTTCAGGTTGTTCATAATGTTTTATAAAAAAAACAATTTATTAAATGTGAACATTTTCAGAATGTACTTTTTTGCACTAAAACAAAGGGATAAAGTTGGAGTTGTTGTTATTTCTAGGTTATTATGGTGTGATTTTACTGGTGCAGCCCAACGGAGATCAAATTGGGCTGAATGTGGCCCCTGGACTAAAATGAGTTTGACACCCCTGATATTTAATGTGAAAAACAACAAACTGTAACCAGATAAAACGATCCTGCATGTTCACGTTTTAATATATATATAAAAAAACTGTTTATATGTGCATTTATATATTACAAGGAAAGGGTAGAAACACATTTGTGCTTTTTAGGACATATAATTTTATGTGGATGCAGACGTTGAAATGCAGTACCTGAGTTTACTCCTCTCCTTGTCGGACAGTGGAGGTGAGAAGACAGCAGGTACAGGTGCAGGCTCAAGACTGGCTGATTCTTCAATAAGACTGTCCATGAAGTCGCTGACCTGACCCTCAAACTGACGCATCAGGTCGCTCTTCAGGTACTGGGCGACACAAAACCACATGGAAATACTCATTTACAGTCTGCAGACGCACGAACACACGTGAAATGTTTTGCATGTGGCATTAATTATGCAAATCTGGCGTTGAGATACAAATATCCTTTCATTTAGTTTACACTGACATGCTTTCTCTTGTTTAAAAACCCGTGTAAACGAGGGGGAATTTATTGCACTTCATTGTAAATTCAAGCCAGAGTCCACTTTTTTCCTGTCATTTATCAAAAGAGTTCTGAAACATACTAGAAGTCTGACACACTGGAGATCACTGGCAAGGAGCTGTGAAACTGCTCAGTGTGTCATGATGTACTTATTTAACCCTTATGAAATCTGATTGTGTCTTTTGTGAAGTATGAACTTCACACATTATTAAAAGGGTGATTATCATACTAACGTGCAGAGAGCGTGAAGTAACACCGAGTCATTTCCATATGAAACATGCCTCTGTTCAGTTTTTGGTAAGTGCATTACTCGCTCAAGTTCATGAATAATTCATTTTTTCCAGTCAGTTTATCATCACGACGGATCCGATGACTGAAATAAAGATGCAGCTCATTCAGGATTGAGAGAGGAAACAAAATATACTGTGTTGTTTGCTGTAGTTATGCATTTATCTAGACTGAATTACTGACTGACAGCACAATAAACATCAGTTGGAGGAAAAGTCAGGAACACACATCATTTTCTAAATGTGTTTTTAACCCTCCTGTTGTCCTCATTTACGGGCACCAAAAAATATTGTTTCCTTGTCTGAAAAAAATCCCAAAATTCTGCAAAAAAATTCCCCAAATTTCTGAAAATTTGCAAAACCTTCAGGAAGAAAATTCCAATAATTCCTTAAAAGTTTTATTTTAAAAAAATCCCCCAAATTTGGCAAGAAAATTCTTGAAAATATTTTCAAAAATGAGTAAAAATCTTCAAAAAAAATCCTAAAAATATCCAAAGTGATTCCATATATATCAGTAAAACTTCTAATATTTTCTTTAAGAACATTCACACAAAAATCAACCAAAATCCAGCGAAATTCGCTGGATGGACGTACTAACCTCTGCTTTCCTTTTTAGTTGCAGCTTTTTACTGATCACATGCTCCATCTCAAGTCGCCCTGAAATTGGAACGAGAACACAAAAATCTGATGAAATTAAAAGAGTCAACAAGCTGCTGTGTAAGTGCAATTTTCCAGTATCAAAATAATACAGCTCTGTGATTTGGACACAGCAAAATTAACAACCCAGTGACCTCATCTAAACAGAGCTTCAAGCTGGTAAATGTCAGCTAATGCCATGTCAAATTTACACAACACAATATAATGGACAATTCACAAAAGATCAACCAAAATCCAGCGAAATTCGCTGGATTTTGGTTGATTTTTTGGGAATGCTCTTAAGCAACATTTTTAACATTTATTTTTTTCACCAAAAAATAATCAAAGATTTCCCAAAAATGTTGAAAATGTGGACATCAGAAGTTTCAATGTGAATATGTATATATTTTTTCCACATTTTCAAACTTGAAAATGGGTCAAATTTGACGCGCAGGACGACACAAGGGGTAAACCAGCATCACATGCTTGAAATAAAATGATTTACCCAAAGACAGTTATAAAAGGTGCCAACAACTTTCTCCGGCCCATTTTTTGTTTTTTTAGTTTTGTGTAAAATTATGTCCATTTTGGCTTTTTTCTTCTGCTTTTTGGTGTTTTTCCAATGCACATCAAAGAAATAAAAGTGTATACCAACAACATTTGCAATTACAACAATTTCTGGGAGAAATGGTGTATTTTCTGGAAAAACTTCAGGGGTGCCAATAGTTTCGTCCATGACTGTATTAAGTTGGGCAGTAACTAAAATATGAGCAAAAACCGAGACAGGATAAATACATAAATACGCAAGACCAGGCAGCAACTCATAACATCAACTTCTTAAATAAAATAAATACAAATATATATACATTACCACCATTAAGAGCAACCAAATGCTACTGAAAACATGTATGTCTATGGAGAAGGAACATTTAATTGAGAAAAAAGAAGCTTCAAAGGTGCTACTACAAAGATGAAATCCACAAGAAGACACGCCTTTAATGGTGTGTAGCAAGCACAATGAAAAGTCAACAGGATGAGGTTAAGGTTACTAGAGGTCACGAGTCTCAACAGCTGTCTGATGATGGAGTTTGTTATGTTCAGAGGTCAGTCCTTCCAACGGTGACAAACAGAAGCAGTGCTCCACCCATCAGTGACAAAGACAGAGTCAGAGGTTTACGTTCTGCTAACACCTTATTCTGAGCCTTCAGTGTTTTCCCTCCACGTTTACAGACAGCTGCTGTTGTTCCAGCGCTTCACAGTCAACCAGTTCATTCACACGTTCTGTCTGCTACTGGTGCATAATGGTGACCAGTTTAGTAGTTAGTACACTGTTAAAAATCAATTTTTTTTAACCATTATATTTTTTGAACAATTCACTGTTACTTTACAGATTTGCTGTTTTCTAAAATGACAAATAATAAATGACAAAATTAATATTAATTTGAATGTTAACTGTAAAAACAAACATAAGCCAGAACTGTGAAAACATCCACATAATAAAGTCTGGATTTTTAAAGAGTCGTTTGTGTTTTGACAATTTTGACACTATTTTTACTGTGTTCAAATTAGTACAAATATCTGTTATTTTATAGTTCACTGCTGTGGCATATTAGGGGTTAAACATAGCAATTTATGTTATTTTACATAGTCCTCCTGTTTTGTTAAATTACAAATAATTTCATTTTAAAAATCACAAAAAATCTGTAATGTATATGTTGACAAAAAAACTAAGTAAAACTGCAACTTTGACAATGTTCACATCTAAAATCTGTATTTTTATAAATATCAATTTGTTCATTTACAATGTTTGACTATAAAATTATACCTTTTATTGCATTTAAAATCAACATAAATATTATTTTACAGACAGTTGCTGCTAAAAAGCTGAATTGTTTAAACTGTTACTTTACAGATTATCCCTCTTTTCTTTAATTACAAATAATTCCATGTAAAATGACAGAGAAAGTATGTTTACATGTTGACAGTATTTTACAAATAGTAATTTCTTCTTGAACAATGTTTTAAAATTAAGCAGTTTGTCTGTATTTAAATCACCTAAAAATATCATTAATTTACATAGTATATTTCAAGTATATGAAATACCGCAGAAAATCACACAAAAGAATTATTAATTTACATGTTGACTTGTAAAACAAAAAAACAGGGCAAAACTGTGGCACATCAAAAATGTGTTATTTTACATTGTGTAAACCATAAAAATACTCTGCTATACTGTATATAACCCTCATGCTGTCCTGTGGGTCAAAACTGACCCGTTTTAAAGTTTGAAAATGTGGGGGGAAAAACATTTTCACAGTTAAACTTCTGATGTCCACATTTTCAACATTTTTGGGAAATCTTTGAACATTTTTTGGTGGAAAAAAAGAAATGTTAAGAATGTTTCTGAAGAACATTCCTAAAAAAATCTACCAAAATCCAGTGAATTTTGCTGGATTTT
The DNA here is from genome assembly GCF_022539595.1 of Amphiprion ocellaris. Classification (NCBI taxonomy): domain Eukaryota; kingdom Metazoa; phylum Chordata; class Actinopteri; family Pomacentridae; genus Amphiprion; species Amphiprion ocellaris. The sequence continues at coordinate 4,910,367 of NC_072767.1, read as the reverse complement.
GGTTGATTTTTTGTGAATGTTCTTAAGAGAATATTAGAAATTTTACTGATATATATATATATATGCAATCACTTTAGATATTTTTAGGATTTTTTTTTGAAGATTTTTAGTCATTTTTTGAAAATATTTACAAGAATATTCTTGCCACATTTGGTGGATTCTTTTAAAATAAAACTTTTAAGGGAAAATTTTAAGGAATTATTGGAATTTTCTTCCTGAAGGTTTTGCAAATTTTCATAAAGTTGGGGAATTTTTTGCTGAATTTTTGGATGTTTTTCAGACAGGGAAACAACAGTTTTTGGTGCGCGTAAATGAGGACAACAGGAGGGTTAAATCAGCTAAAAATACAATTATTTTTACCAATATTTGCAATTTTTTCGCACCATTTTCAAAGTTTCTGAACCTAACAGCATTCCACCATTCTTGACATATTTATTGAGTACTTTTGCTGCCAGATTTTCACAGGTTTTTGTTTTATTTTACAGTGCAGCCTGAACCCTGTCATTCCTGCTGTGGTTAACCTCAGGTCAAAACAAGCGCCTGAGAGGAACATGTCATGCAGTGAGACATGGTTTCAGTGGTAACACACTCCAGAAGACTTACTGTAAGTGAACGACATGCTGATGTAGGCTTTAATAACCCACTAACTAAAAGGTCAGTGTCCTCTGTTAAACCCCTGCTCATGAGGAAGCTAAAGTTCTCCCACCGTTGCTGGTGATGCGAATCTCCCCGTTCTCCAGCTGGTGCTTTCCCGGACTCAGCTGCCCGTTTAAAGGCTCGTCCAGGTCGGGGAAGGTGGGCATCTTGGGGACGGGTCTGCAGCGGGACCGGAGGACCCCGCTATCCCCGTGACTCTCCATCCCTGACGACGGGAAACACACGAAGAAGAGACCAGGTTAGCGTCACTGCTACTGTCAGGAATGCTAAAGATGCACAGAGACAGCAGCCAGATGACAAATCAGATCACTCTCACATGACTCCCAGACAGACATTTAGCAGCTCAGTTAGATTAGACAGGAGTCAGTGTGGTTAACCAGGAGATATCCAGACAGCTAGTAAAGCTAATTAACCACCTGGTTGGACGCTAACAGGACTAGTTTGCTAGTAGCAGCTAGTTAAATTAGCCAACTTGTTGACGTTAGCTAGGGAACAGGTTGATAAGAGCAGAAGGCGGACTGACGCTTAAATAAATGGTTTAATGAAAATGAAAAATGCTTACCTTCTTCGACTGCCGGCTCCTCTCTTGTTCAGTCAACGTTTCCTCCGAGGCTTCAGGGTTTAAAATCAGAGGAAGGACAGTCTGAGCTGCCGCCGCTCACCTTCATTCTAAAACACTGAGGAGGTGATGAGCGCGGCGGCCGACGCTGATTGGTCCAAAGTCTCTCCTACTTTTGACGTCACGGCGCCCAGTGAGCCCGCAGTGCTGCTGTCAGGTTCCACACATAGACTGCCTACGGTGCCACATTATCTCTGCTTTCATCACCACTTTAACCCTCCTGTTGTCCTCATTTACAGGCACCAAAAAATATTGTTTCCTTGTCTGAAAAAAATCCAAAAAATCAGCAAAAAAATTCCCCAAATTTCTGAAAATTTGCAAAACCTTCAGGAAGAAAATTCCAATCATTCCTTAAATGTTTTATTTTTAAAAATTTCCCAGAATTTGGCAAGAAAATTCTTGTAAATATTTTCAAAAAATGAGTAAAAATCTTCCAAAAAAATCCTAAAAATATCTAAAGTGATTACATATATATCAGTAAAACTTCTAATATTTTCTTCAAGAACATTCATAAAAAAATTAACCAAAATCCAGCAATTTTCGCTGGATTTTGATTTTTTTTTGTGAATGTTCTTAAGAAACATTCTTAACATTTTTTTTCCACCAAAAACTGCTCAAAGATTTCCCAAAAATGTTGAAAATGTGGACATCAGAAGTTTCACTGTGAATTTTTTTTCTCACATTTTCAAACTTTAAAACGGGGCAATTTTGACCCACAGGACGACACGAGGGTTAATAATAATAATTTTAAAAAAGGATATAGATGCAACAACATGGCTGAGTTATAATAATAACTCAGTTCTTTGTTCACATACTTCCATTTGCCTAAATATGTACCATATTGTGCTTGTATAAGACAAGATCAAGTTTATTCATCTTGAAGGAAATAGTTTCGCCAGAGTACAACAAACAAAGCTTAGTGAAATATACACAATTACAGAGAGGTTAGTAATTAGACAGAAATCAAAAAAGAATACAAAGAGCAAATTTTAAAGTGTCTAAGTGTGTAAAATGTCATAGCGGATGCCATGGAATAGTGTCTAAAAATAAATAAATAAAATTAAATAAGTACAAAATGTAAACTAAATAACAAGAAACAGATAAACAGAAAGTGAATTGGATGTAAGCAAATCTATTGCACAGAAATATTGCACTTGACAGTGATGACAGTGAGACTATTGCACCTGATAAAAACTGCAGAAGATACAGAAAAGTCTGATAATATTGCACATGAAATAGAATAAATCCGTTGATCTGCGGTTCACCTCCATGATGCTGAGCAGCTTCCTCAGGGACCTACAATATTGTATGAAACACAAATTTGCCTGACTATATTAAATATTATTTGATAATGTATTCCTGGCGAATTTAGGCTATTAATTAAAGTTAAGATCCTATAACTGGTCCATATGTTGTTTGTAAAACTGCAGCACATCAATGACAGTCTCAAAAACATGAATTTAGTCTTTTCAGGGATTTTATAGGTAATAAACATGAAGAACTAATCCTGTCAGCCCTCAGTATGGGGCTTTCTGTACCACTACGCTTCTTCAGTTTTTGGTTTCAACATGTATGACTGAATTACTCCAATATTACAGCTTGCCATTGCTGAGTGAAAAGTAGTTTGTGTTTGAGCTGGTGTGCTCGAGACAGAGAGTTAGTGCAGAGACAGACAGAGATTTCATAGATCAGCACATTGTTTAGAGAAAGCAGCAGTTTAAAGTTACATTTCAACCATTTAGAGGCAAGATGGAATTATTTTCTCACGTTTAACCAATAATCGGAGAGCATTCAGATTACTCAAAGATGCTGCAGGATCAAGTCAGGATCCATCTTTTGCCATTTTAGTTGATTTAGCGCCTTAAAAGTGAATTTTCTCTATAGTTATTTTAACCCTCGTGTCGTCCTGTGGGTCAAATCGACCTGTTTTAAAGTTTGAAAATGTGGGAAAAAAACATGTTTTCACAGTGAAACTTCTGATGTCCACATTGTCAACATTGTTGGGAAAATTTTTTAGTGGAATAAATTTTTTTGGTGGAATAAAAATGTAAAAAAAATGTTTAATAACATTCACAAAAAAATCTACCAAAATCCAGAAAATTTCACAGGATTTTGAATGATTTTTTTCTGAATGTTATTAAAGAAAATATCAGAAGTTTTACAGATATATATGTAATCATTTTAGATTTTTTTAGGATTTTTTTGGAAAATTTTTCTCATTTTTTGAAGATATTTACAAGAAATTTCTTGCCAAATTTGGGGATTTTTTTTTTTTTTTTTAAATAAAACTTTTAAGGAATTTTTGCAAATTTTCAGAAAGTTTAGGAATTTTTTTTGCTAAATTTTTGTATTTTTCCAGACAAGGAAACAATATTTTTTGGTGCCCGTAAATGAGGACAACAGGAGGGTTAAAAGATATAGCCATGATTTGTTTTAGGTTTGTCTATTAGACAGTATTTGATCAAATTCCGTGATAAAATTCAATGTTTATTAGCTTTTCTCTAGGAGGGAAGTTTAAAATAAGACAGAAGGAACAACAAAAAAGAAAGAATAACCTCCTTAAGTAACCCCAAATGGTTCGCTAGTTTATTTTTGCTGTATATTTGTACCAAGTGCTGTTTAGCTCATTCCACATCAGTAATATGAGTATCAGCAACTCATATCCTGTCCTTACATTCATAAAGTTCATAAAGACATTCTGTTAAAAGATGGACCACGGCTAACTGCTTGTGGTCTATGGTATGCAACACTTAACGGATCACAAGTGAATATGTGACTGAAGATTTTCTCATGATTCATTTCACAAAAAGATGTTTTATCCTGTCATTATCAATATTCTTTTGTGTTCCTTCTTTTTTTGGTCTTACTTATCACTAAACTTGGACTGCTGGGAATCTGCAGTTACACACATGGACAAAATTGTTGGTACCCCTCGGTTAATGAAAGAAAAACCCACAATGGTCACAGAAATAATTTGAATCTGACAAAAGTAATAATAAATAAAAATTCTATGAAAATTAACCAATGAAAATCAGATGTTGCTTTTGAACCGTGGTTCAACTGAATTATTTAAAAAAAATAAACTCATGAAACAGGCCTGGACAAAAATGATGGTACCCCTAGAAAACACTGAAAATAATGTGACCATAGGGACATGTTCAATCAAGGTGTGTCCTCTAATTATAATTAGCATTGTTTTCATTATTTTTATAAAGAAACAACCAGGATTTAACACATCTGAAATGACACATAGCAAGTTTTAAATGTGAATGGATTATTGAAGCTACAAAGGAAGTGTGTCAGGGTGCATTGTGGGAAATTTGCAGGCAGATTTTTGTCTTTAAAAACTCTGCATTTTAAAAGAATTGTTAATTTTAAGTCAAAAATACCTCAAATCAGACAAATAATGTTTGTAAGTTTTAAAATTATCAAAAAAATTAAACTAAATTGACAAAATTCACAAAACATCTGTTTTTGTACTAAGTTAACAAGAAAAAGATTAATTAATGCCACCCAGTGATTTACAGTGAATAATTCAAGGAGGCTGAACACAAATAAAAGAAAGAGCTCAGTTTAATTTCCACGTGGTCACTGTACATCATTCCCTCGAGTAGAACATGAGGCACTGAATACATTTATATGAACGAACAAGTCAAATTTATTTGAAGATTTTGTGCTAAACAAGCATCAGAATTTACAAAAATGTCCTTCATGGTCCTTCATGTGAACAGTTTCCCAGTTCAATAAATATACAACAAAATACAGTACAACACAGAGTAAACTTACTCTAACAAAACTATACACTTAAAAAAAAAAAACAGCATAAATATCTGCTTTCCACAATCCATGATAGAGATATTTACAGACCTGCAAACACACAAACTCTTTAGTCATAAGAAGCAGAGGGGGCCTAAAACCACAGCGACCTCAGAGACGAGGTGGGAAATGTTGCTCGTCTCTACGCCCAGATCTCTGACTGGAAGGAACTCCATGTCACCTCGATGCAGCTCTGTGCTTCCCCGAACCCTCACAACCACATCGACCTGGGGAAATATCGGACAAAAAGCTATTTCAGTTTGTTTTTTTTCTGGGTTCAGGACTTATTCCAGTAACTAGACCTTTCATGGAAGCGCAGGACAAGAATCTGCAGCCATAAAAGTCAACTAACAATCTTAAAGCTTTTATTGATAAACAAACCCCTTTTGTTCCTATAGTTGTATTGCATTGGAAATTTACTTGAGAATATTCAATGCTGGAGGGAGATCAGAGTCACGACATATCATTTGGAAATCACAGTCATTTCAGTGTGGCTTCACATCATGATGCCGCCACCACCATGCTTCACATCATGATGCTTCCACCACCATGCTTCACATCATGATGCTGCCACCACCGTGCTTCACATCATGATGCTGCCACCGCCATGCTTCATATCATGATGCTGCCCCCACCATGCTTCACATCATGATGCTGCCACCACCATGCTTCACCTCATGATGCTGCCACCATCATGCTTCACATCATGATGCTGCCACCGCCATGCTTCACATCATGATGCTGCCACCTCCATGCTTCACATCATGATGCTGCCACCGCCATGCTTCACATCATGATGCTTCCACCACCATGCTTCACATCATGATGCTGCCACCTCCATGCTTCACATCATGATGCTGCCACCGCCATGCTTCACATCATGATGCTTCCACCACCATGCTTCACATCATGATGCTGCCACCGCCATGCTTCACATCATGATGCTGCCACCTCCATGCTTCACATCATGATGCTTCCACCACCATGCTTCACATCATGATGCTGCCACTGCCATGCTTCACCTCATGATGCTGCCACCATCATGCTTCACATCATGATGCTTCCACCACCATGCTTCACATCATGATGCTGCCACCGCCATGCTTCACATCATGATGCTGCCACCGCCATGCTTCACATCATGATGCTGCCACCACCATGCTTCACATCATGATGCTGCCACCACCATGCTTCACCTCATGATGCTGCCACCGCCATGCTTCATATCATGATGCTGCCACCGCCATGCTTCACCTCATGATGCTGCCACCATCATGCTTCACATCATGATGCTGCCACCGCCATGCTTCACATCATGATGCTGCCACCACCATGCTTCACATCATGATGCTGCCACTGCCATGCTTCAAATCATGATGCTGCCACTATGCACCACATCATGATGATGCCACTGCCATGCTTCACTGTAGAGATGGTGTGTTTGTGATGATGTGTAGTGTTTGGTGTCTGCCTAACATGTTATCATGTCAAAAAGAGCAAAGAAAGACCAAAGAAACTTCTTTGAGTTGATTTCAGTCTCCCACATCTCTTCTGGCAAACTCTAGTTGAGACTTAATATGACCTTTTTTGACAGTAAACAAATCTTGTGGCCTTACCCTGCAGCCTTCTCTGGACTCTGTGATGAGGTGTGAATTGATTTCTTTGCCAGAGTCTCCCATCAGATGGACGATCTCACTGAATGACTCAGCTGTGGCAGCACTGGACTGGTTTGCTGCACAGCTGAGACTGATGTGTTGGAAAGATGTGTGGCTGTGTAGCCGCAGAAACCGCAGCTGGACAACATCCACACCGGGGTACTCAAACTATCAGAAACAGTTGAAAGGTGAGAGGTTAAAGTCATAAATGGTCCTCAGCCAATTAATGAATTGTTTGATATGTTGATCAGACTCACCTTGTTTCCACCATTTTGCTGAGTAAACCAAAACTTTGATTTCTTCAGATCTGGTTCCCTCTTTATTTTAATCTAAAGAGTGAAATATGTATCATATTTTTAAAAACATTCTTGATTTTGGTATTATTTTAGTTATTAAAATCATGTAAAAGTAAACCCCTTCTTCGCCTGGAGTTATTTAGGTTAGAAGGCCACACTGTCTTTGTCTTGGTCCTGTAAGAACTAATTCATGCTTTCCACATCAATTTGTGGCTCTTTCCAGACTTTAATAGGTTTGTGTTTGTAACAACTTTGTTGCATCAAAATCATAAATATATTAGATTTGGACCAGCATCAGAGGCTAGGGCGCTTGGAGCCTGAGGTCTGAGCGTCAGTAAGGAGACACAAACAGAATGGATTTGCCAAAATAGGTGTAATAAGTACAATTAGTGCAGATTAGCTGCACAACACAACATTACAACAGTACAATAAAAAAATACTAAAGTGCACACAAATGACAAAAAAAATAGAAGTGTCTGAGTCCAGTCTTTTTGGTGTTAGTCAGAGGATCGGTCGCTGGGGCCCAATCCAGGTGTAAGCGCGTCTTTTCTGTCCTACCGCACCATGAGCGCAGTAATTCTTCTGCAGAAGCGATCCTCCTTCTCTTGGTCTCTCAATTTTTCCACGGGTTGGCTCGCCATCCAGTTAACTGGAATCTTGGTCTCCTGATGGACGAATCCTTCAATGGGTGTTCTGCTGGATGCTGAACTGTCCAAAAATCCACTCCTTACCAGAAACCTGACCAATGAATCTGACGACGGTGCCCTCAGTCACGGACAGTAGGGTCGAAGCCAACTGTTGTTAAAAATTCAGTCTGAACCGAGTTTGACACAGCAGGAACATGTCCAAAGCAATGAGCAGCCAACGATCTTGGAACGACACAACAACCAAGGAATGCTGAGGGTATTGCCTGGCCGATTAGTGTCGTCCAGCCAACTAGCTCCCCTTGTGTCAACTTGTGATAACACTGGCATAAAACACCTCTAATACAGTTCAACAGCTCCAGCCAGCCATTCATCTATCCCTCATTATAGCCTGGGCTTCACCCTCCCCCACTAACTCATGCACGTCCCATTGCATGGCATTGCTGACAACCACGGGAAGTTTATAGGGGCGCTGTTTTGGAAGATCAATCAGGCATGACTTCACTAACAAGCCACCCGGCAAGGAAGATTCAGAAGGATGTTCCACCACAACAGACTTCTCATTATAAAGGCCACTAGCTATAGCAATACCTTCCAGGACTACAGTCGTCCCTGCTGGGATAATTCGAGGACATCTGCCTTCCAGCTTCACAACACCATGATGATTGGCGCTCAACTATTTGCGCCGGAGCTCAAGCACTTTGGCTACCGCTCTGTAGCCATAAGGGATTGTTTGGGGGTTCATCGGACTGGTTTCACAATAAGTGTCATATAATGCATCAAGTGTATTTGTGCCTATTAGCAGGAGAGACTCTGAGGTGGCCTTAACATCAGGGACTACTAGAGCTAATGTGGCAACTTCAATGGACACTCCAAGGAACTCTTTTGGGAAGGTAACACTGGTTTCTATATAACCCAGATAAGGCACAGCCTGCCCATTTGCACCTTCAACTTCCAAGAGGTCAAAGAGCGGCTTGATTTCTTGCTCTGACAAATACTGTTCATAGAAAGACTGAGGTATGGTAGTCACCTGCGAGCCTGTATCAAGTAGGCAGTTAAACTGCTCACCATTAATAATGACTTCAGCCGTGCTCTTGGCACCGATCAACCCTCTAGGAAGCTTGAAATGTTGGTCTTCACTCGTTAAATGTTCAAGACTGGCACATGGAACTCTGTTTCCGCTTTTAACATCTGAGGGACGTGGTTGATTCAATTCAGCCCGTTTGCCCCACAACGGGGACTGAATCTAGTTTAAAGGTGAGTATGACTTACTAGGGTGGTTTTGCCTTTCCCACATACGTTGTTTCTCCTCCAACGGTCTTCTCTTTTCTGTCACCAGAGTGGAATTTGCCGGGCTGGTGCAAGATGGGGCTATATGCCCATCTTCCCCACAGTGAAAACAGTACCCGGGCTTTGGCCTGCCAGTCTGCTTCTCTCCTGTCTGCCTGAACCCCTCTGTGCGAACACTACTCGACTTTGACTTATTTGATTTTTCTGCTGTTCCTTTAGTGTCATACTTTCTTGTCTTCTTCTGTGATATAACTGAAGCTAGCTGGCTCTGCAGACTGGCAATCTGCTTTTTAAGATCCTCAACTGCATTGAGACGTGTCTCTGTTCTTGTAGCTGTGCACACCCACAAGTGCTCTGAGAATGAATATGAGCTCGTTGCTTTGTGGAGCTTATGTGTTTTTTCATTCGAGCATCCTTTGCTGCTTGCCTATCTTCTTCAGTGCGCAGCATTAGCAAGAGGTCTGAGAAAGATGGAGGGCTGCCTTTCTTTTGCTCAAGCTGCAGGCTCGAGAGCAATGTACTATCCCAGCATCCTCTACAAAAATGCTTGAGAAGGTGCTTATCTATGTCCTCAGGTGCCACCCCTCCCCTCTTAATAGCTAAATTTAAAGCTAGCTGCAGACACTGAAGATAGGTGGATGGTTTTTCACCAGGGGCTTGAAGAGTATTCATGAACTGAGCAAAAAGCTCCTCTCCATCTGCAACAACACCAAAAGCCGAGTCTAACAGCTGTAAGTAGAGTACGGGAGAAGATTTGGGCCCTAACCCTTTGACTACGTCAGCTGCAGGAGAGAGCAAACTCTCAAGAACCCTTCGCGTGATCTGTGGATGCGACATGCTAGGATCACTCAGAAGCAGGTCAATTTGTGAATGCCAGGTATCGTCGTCTGACTCATTATTGGATCTGGACGTCCTTCCTGAAAAGGAACGGAGCCGGACGGAGGAGTATAAGTCTGGTCCTATGTGCTCTTTCCTTACAATGTGTTCGACCACCACCTTTTGGATTTCTGGTGGGTTCACGTCACTTAGTGTAATAGATGAGGTCTTTCCCACACTAGGAAGTGGGATTGGTGCTGCTGCACCTTGGTCTGCGGTTGGTTGTGGGGGAACAAGGAGTGTCTGGAGCTGTGGTAACTCTGTCTTGTCATTTGTGTCAAGGAGTAGTGGGGAAGTTGCCTCCCTCACAGGGTCGATAGCCTCGCTAATCTGAGACATCATTTCTTTCAGAATTACCTCATATTCTTCACCACTACGCCTTGCTAGGCCTCTCAACTCAGATAGGTATGACCTAATGAATCCCTCCCCAACCTTTGCAGTGTAAACACTGGCTAGCCTTCTGACACAGAATACAATACTTGGGTCCTCTTCCAAGATGTACTTATATGGCAAAAGGGGTTCCAAAACTTCTATAGCTAAGCCACTCGAGAATTCAATGATCAGGTTTTGGTAATACTCTGAGGCTTCATCATTAACTGACACTACATTTTGAATGCTGCCATATCTCTTTAGAAAGTCTAGCACGTTTTCGTCTTTCTCTGAGTTAGTCAGTCCACACACAATCACTGAATTAGGAATATTAACACCTGACTGCTCAATAAAATCCATTATTTTCTTTTCTCAATACTGATACTCACTTCACTTCAGGCTCCTGGCTGGCTCGCCACAAATGTAACAACTTTGTTGCATCAAAATCATAAATATATTAGATTTGGACCAGCATCAGAGGCTAGGGCGCTTGGAGCCTGAGGTCTGAGCGTCAGTAAGGAGACACAAACAGAATGGATTTGTCAAAATAGGTGTAATAAGTACAATTAGTGCAGATTAGCTGCACAACACAACATTACAACAGTACAATAAAAAATAATAAAGCGCACACAAATGACAAAAAAAATAAAAGTGTCTGAGTCCAGTCTTTTTGGTGTTAGTCAGAGGATCGGTCGCTGGGGCCCAATCCAGGTGTAAGCGCGTCTTTTCTGTCCTACCGCACCATGAGCGCAGTAATTCTTCTGCAGAAGCGATCCTCCTTCTCTTGGTCTCTCAATTTTTCCACGGGTTGGCTCGCCATCCAGTTAACTGGAATCTTGGTCTCCTGATGGACGAATCCTTCAATGGGTGTTCTGCTGGATGCTGAACTGTCCAAAAATCCACCCCTTACCAGAAACCTGACCAGTGAATCTGATGACGGTGCCCTCAGTCCTGGACAGTAGGGTCGAAGCCAACTGTTGTTAAAAATTCAGTCTGAACTGAGTTTGACACAGCAGGAACATGTCCTAAGCAATGAGCAGCCAACGACCTTGGAACGACACAACAACCAAGGAATGCTGAGGGTATTGCCTGGCCGATTAGTGTCGTCCAGCCAACTAGCTCCCCCTTGTGTCAACTTGTGATAACACTGGCATAAAACACCTCTAATACAGTTCAACAGCTCCAGCCAGCCATTCATCTATCCCTCATTATAGCCTGGGCTTCATGTTGCTCTGCTAACCAGATGGTCAAATGTCTCCTCATATCGAAGACAGAAAAACACAGTGGGATACAGCAGCTGGTAACAGATTACTCTTAACACAGAGTCAGTAAATATTCCTGAAGTTTACCAATCTCAGTGGGTGGACGTATTTAAATTAGGATTTCTAACTGTGTTTGGTCTCCACTAATGGAAAATATGTACAAATCAAAGCTCCTTCAGTTACAGCTCTTTTAATGGCACATTATAAAGGTGAGGATGATTGAGAATTTCCTTACACAGTCTCTCCTCATAGGAAACATTTGATCTAAGCGCCACTTGTTTTTGCATCTATTACATGCACATTCAGTGCGCTTGCTGTGCAGATTGTCATTGCAATTTAAAATTTTGGGCTGCACGTCTGCAGAGGGGATCATATGGCTGAATGACAAAATATACGTCACATTTATGCATTCGTACATGGATAGCATAACTTGGCTGTAAGTCTCTCTTCTATTTTCCCCTCTCAGACAGACAACCAAACTGAACCGGTTACCCAGGATCCACAGGCTGTCCTGAGGTGTGGAACCACAACTTTGAATCATGTCTGGGTCATCAAACCACCACTGTTACCCTCCTAGGCAAGTGAGATAACAGTCCCTGTATTTGCCACTGTGTAAAGTTCTGAAGGGACGCCTACGCTGGTCTACGAAGAAACAAATCCAAAGAACTGTATCTTTATTTCATTGGACCATTTGAGTGATGCAAGTAATTAATGGTAAACAGGAGATCCTGGGTGGGGGCAGTGGTGGCGCAATGGTTAAGTTTCTGGATGACTGATCCGCAGGTCAGTGGTTCAAACCCCGATGCCACCCTTCCTGCTCCAGGGCGCCGTACCGCAGCTGACCCTGCGCTCTGACGTGAAATAACTGTGAAAATTCTCAGCTAAAACCAGCATCTGATCCCCTCCACCAGCCTGCATGATCTGATCTATGATGACCCAGCCTACACAGTCCAATGACTTCTAGATGTTTTAGTTGTGAAACATGCCGTTCTGGCAGGGGCCTTCACTACCTTGTTGACCAGGAAGGGTCCAGTCTGGCAGAGGGATCCTGGATCCTTTACTCATCCATCCATCCATCCATCCATCCATCCATCCATCCATCCATCCATCCATCAATGAACCCTAATCTCACTAGGATCATCTGAACATGCTCCTCACGCCAGGAGGCTCCCTTTGTGAAGCCAGCTTTGCCTCTGACCAGTTTTCTAACTTCCTGCCTCAGGTTGAATGCCTCTTCTTAATACCAACCTGCTGAGCTACATTATTCAGCTGCCCACTGCCACCTCACCAGCTACGTCTCATACCCATCAGACATCTCGTTCAAAACTTCAAACAAGCCTCTCAGCTCCCATGATTCATGCTTAGCCACCACACACCATCTCCAATCCTTCACCACTTTCTGAACTGTCGTCATTGTGTTGTTTTCTGCCTCTGGCTCAAAAGACGTAATATCAGCACAAAATATCCCTGGGTATACCTATTTATGTGTGCTGCTCTCTCTGCTTGAAATCTTCTGAGAAATCAATTAAAACTGCAAACACTGGCGTCTTTAGTTCTGAGAAATGGAGGCAACCTCATCTGACGTCTGATGTTGTACAGGGTTTTATAAAAGTATATTGTACTGTCAAATCATGGGGCACATCTCATGTTGTTGCAGCTGAAAACAAGAAGCTGACCTTATTCTGTGTTCTGTAATTGATACTGTACCACGATGGGAAGTGAACTCAACCCATAGCTCACATGAATGTCTTACAGGTTTGAAAAGGTACCTGTGTTTGTAGAGGGTCTATGCAGGTTGTTCCTCCTGCTGTGAAGTTACAGAAAACCTTTACAGCGTCACAAGGGCAGCCTTGGTTGGGGTCCATGTAAAAGTAGCCTGAAATACAGCAGACTTGGGGACTAATCTGGCACAAAGTGAATCATCAGTGGCAGATATATTAAAATATACATCAGCTAAAGGTTTAATCCAGGGGTGTGAAACTGGTTTTAGTTCAGGTTTGATTTCAAGTGGGCTGGACCAGTTAAATCATAGCATAATGGAGAAGCAAAATGACAAAAAATGAGACAAACGACACGAAACGAAACAAAAAAGAGAAAAAAAAGGACAAAAAACCACACAAATGACACAAACAAGACAAAAATGACAAAAAAGGAAACACAAAACGACAAAAACGAGAATCAAAACAACAAAAACATGAGACAAACAACTAAAAAAGGCAAAAAGACAAAAAACCAACAAAAACAAGACAAAATATTACAAAAACAAGGCACAAAAATGACAAAAAAACAAAACGACAAAAAATAGTCAAACTACACAAGCGAGACAAAAAAAACACCAAACGACAAAAAACGACACACAAAACAGCAAATAAAGCAAAACACAAAATGACAAAAAAACAACAAAGAACACAAGCGAGACGAAAAAGAAACACAAAACGGCAAAAATGAGAATCAAAACAACAAAAACAAGACAAAGTATTACAAAAACAAGGCACAAAAATGAAATAAAATAAAAATAAAATGACAAAAAAAATGAGACAAAAGAGAGAACAAAACAAAAAAGAGACAAAAAATTTCATTAAAACTTGCAAAGTGACAAAAAGTGAACAAAACCAAGACAAAAAATTACACAAATGACAAAAAAGGGAACAAAACGACAAAAAATAGTCAAACTACACAAGCGAGACAAAAAAAACACCAAACGACAAAAACGACACACAAAACAACAAATACAGCAAAACACAAAATGACAAAAAAAACAGCAAAAAACACAAGCGAAACAAAAAGGAAACACAAAACGACGAGAATCAAAACGACAAAAACATGAGACAAATGACAAAAGTCAGATTAAAAAAAACAATAAAAACGAGACAAAATATGACAAAAATGAGACACAAAATTTAAATTTACAGTTTTACAAATTGCAGTTAATGTCTTCTCTGTAATTTTTACACTTTACAAAGTTGCCCAGCGGGCCGCATTGGACCCTCTGGCGGGCCGCTTTTAGCCCGCAGGCCGCATGTTTGACACCCCTGGTTTAATCGGATACTCACCATCATTCAGATGTGGACGTATGAGCTTCAGCTCATGGCAGGTGGTGCCGGGATCATCTCTGGTTCCTAAAGGCCAACTAAAGGACTCTTCAGATTCATCTCCTTCAGACCACCTTCTTGACACCGTCCTGGGCTGCTACAGAGGAACCCATCATTCAGTCAGACGACCAAAAGCTCAATCAGCCAGCCACCGTATCAGTCACAACACTCCCTGAAGATAAACATGCATGTAAACCAGAAGAAATCTTGTACCAACTTTTTGTTGTCCTTCCCTTCCCTTCGGAACGACCGCAGTTCCATTGGAAGTTTTCTGCTTAATTCTTGTTTCGGGCCATAGACCAGGTCCCTGTGCAGGTATTGATCCAAGTCTTTGCACAGGCCTCGGTTTTCCAGGTGCACCAGGTTTTCCCTGTCAAAGCCAAATACAAACTGTCATGACGTTTAGCAATATCCTCCTGAGACCCAGGGGAAAAAAAGTTTTGTCATTTTGATTTTTTTTACATAAATGAAGTGTTGGGTTGGTAAAAAACATATTGCAAGGATTTTTTTTTTACTTAACCGTCCTGTTGTCCTCATTTATGGCCACCAAAAAATATGGTTTCCTTGTCTGAAAAAAATCCAAAAATTCAGCAAAAAAATTCAACAAATTTCTGAAAATTTGCAAAACCCTCAGGAAGAAAATTCCAATAATTCCTTAAAAGTTTTATTAAAAAAAAAAAAAATCTCCCAAATTTGGCAAGAAAACTCTTGAAAATATTTTCAAAAAATGAGTAAAAATCTTCCAAAAAAAATCCTAAAAATATCTAAAGTGATTACAAATACATCAGTAAAACTTCGAATATTTTCTTTAAGAACATTCACAAAAAAATCAAAAAAGTTTTACTGATATATATATGTAATCACTTTAGATATTTTTAGGATTTTTTTTGAGAAGATTTTTACTCATTTTTTTTCTCAAGAATTTTCTTGCCAAATTTGGGGGATTTTTTAAAAATAAAATTTTAAGGGAAATTTTTAAGTAATTATTGGAATTTTCTTTCTGAAGGTTTTGCAAATTTTCAGAAATTTGGGGAATTTTTTGGCTGAATTTTTGGATTTTTTTCAGACGAGGAAACAATATTTTTTGGTGCCCGTTAATGAGGACAACAGGAGGGTTAAAAGTGTGGCACATATAGTATTGGAGAAATGAACAAGAAGCTAATGTGTACTACAGTGCACAAAAACGAACTGCTGGGTCTCAGGAAGCTGTAATCGAGCTTCAAAAGCATTTCAAAGCAGTAAAACATGTTGCAGTCAAGTTTACTGATCAGGTTTTACCGGAGATCCACTTTTGCCCTTAAGTCCCTTTGGTCCTCTACTGCCCTGCACACCTTTCAGACCCTGTAAAAGCCCAAACATCAACAAGTACGCAGTGGATGACTACAAATATAGAAGGATTCATTCATTCATTCGGCTACTTTAACCACTGTTTAACCAATCAGTCTATTTATAGAGATTTATTAGAGTAAAATCTCTTTTTCAAGGGAGACCTGACTGAGAGTGCACACCATTATAAAGCTACAAAAATGATCAAATCAAGCACGACAGAAATAGTTAAAACACATTAAAATAACCAGAGAATTAAGATAAACAAAACAAAAACCAGCCAAGGAGTACAGGTCTTCTAATGGGGCCAGAAATGGGCAGTAAAAACAAATTTGACATTGAAAACTGAACTGGAAAAGGGAACATTGGACTTAAAATATTTGTACTTGAACAAGTTGTATTGACATTAAAAAGATATATTTGGTTCAAAAAAAAAAGTTCCACTAAAAATTAAAGCCCAAATATTAAAAAATTATTTCATTTTATTTTGATACAGAAATATTTTGGTGCTTTTTAATGACAATTTTCTATTTTTTTCTTCATGTATGTTTATTTACAGTGTCACGTCTTTCAGCTCTTGTTTCAGTGTTTTGGCGTGGAGATAAATGATTTACATATTGTTTGCATACAGCAGCTAGTGTCCTGGTTGGCATCTCATATGAATAATGTGCTTTACTGACGACATAAACACATATAAAAAGACATAGTCATTCTCTTACCTTCTTTCCAAGGTGACCCTGTAACAAAGACAGAAAAAAATGGAATCAACTGACAACAACAAGCTTTCTGTTACATCTTTAAAATCTGCCCAGCGTATGAGACTTTATTTAGACTTTTTTTACTCGTGTTTGAATATATAACCAGTAGAATATCAAAGTAACATACAGGAATTCCAGTGAGGCCTTTCTGCCCACGTGGACCTCGAGGACCGGCGTCTCCCTGTGGAAATCAGTGGACTCATTAATAATTTACAAAATAACTCTTAAAACAACACAAAGAGGAGAATAAAACAGCTTACCTGCTTTCCTTTACGACCTATTTGACCTTTTAGTCCCTGCAAACCAGGATTCCCCTAAAATGAAAGGTACAGTTAACACAGAACAACATAAAATTATACTTTTGCATTTAAATTGTTTTGTTTTTGAAGTCATTTCAACCAACTTTTAGTCCTGGTGGCCCGATTGGTCCCAGTATCCCCATGTCACCTGGGAGACCCTGTAAATAAAGAAACACGCGAGTTTGACTTCCAAACCATAATTTTAAGAATTTAAATTTTTACTTTCTGTGTGGTTTCTCCACTTTTATCAAGGATTACAGCAAAGAGCCTATGAAGAACGATAAAATGTCACTCTTTTAAAGAACAGCGTTAATTAAACCCTCCTATTGTCCTCATTTACGGGCACCAAAAAAAGTTGTTCCCTCGTCTGAAAAAAATTCAAAAACTCAGCAAAAAATCCCCAATTTATAAAAATTTGCCAAATCTTCAGGAAGAAAATTCCAAAAAATCCTTAAAAGTTTCCCTTAAATTTTTTTTTAAAAACATCCCCAACTTGGCAAGAAATAAAAAAACTAAAAACTAAAAAATGTAAATGAATAAAAGTCTTCCAAAAAAAATCCTAAAAACATCTAAAGTAATTCCATATGTCAGTAAAAGTTCTAATATTTTCTTTAAGAACGTTTGAAAAAAAATCAACCAAAATCAAAATCAACCAAAATCAACCAAAAAAATCAACCAAAATCCAGCAAAATTCGCTGGATTTTGGTTGATTTTTTTCCGAATGTTCTTAAAGAAACATTAGTTTTTTGTATTTCTTTTTTTTTTTTTTTTACACCAAAACATATTCAAAAAGTTCCCAAAATGTTGAAAATGTATAAGTTTTCACTATGAAAATATATATTTTTTCCACATTTTCAAACTTTAAAACGGGTCAATTTGACCCACAGGATGACAGGAAGGTTAAATTATCTACGGTGCACATCATTTTTGGAAAAACAGTAAAAAAAAAAAAACATGCATACTTCCAAAAAAAAAATAAAAAATTAAAATTGAAAAAAAAAAATTAATTGTGAGGTGAGGAGATGCAGTGCAATGTAAACTGTAAAAAAATAACATATTTAAAAGTAATTTTTCAAACAATTTACTGTTATTTTCTAGATTTTTCTGTTTTGTTAAATTACAGATAATCAAAATCAATCAAAACAGCAGAAAAAAAAATTCATTTACTATATAAAACAGTTCAAAACTAATGTCCACATCTAAAATATGTATTTGTCAGGTTGGCAGCTGCCAGGCCCAGATAGTGCCCTCTCCCCCTCTCTCCCCCTCTCTCCCCCTCTCTCTCTCCTCCCCTTTCTTCCTTTTTAGGTTGTCCATGGAGTAATTGCAGCGGCAGGTGTTCTACATCATCATCATCATCAGCAGGTTCAGGAGCAGATTGAATGCAGCCAATCAAGCCTCACACACTCTGCAATAAATCCAGATGCCACTCAGCTCTCAGTGCCGGATTGTGACACAGCCTCTCCAGAGCCACCTGTTCCTGCTTGGACTCACCTGGGTTCTCCGTCACTTCTCTCTCTTGGTTCCTCAGAGATTCACTGACCAGAGCCGACTCGACCCCCTGGCGTTCTCACCATAACCTACCAGCCGCTGCAATTGCCTTGGACCATATGCACCCTGAGGTTTCCAGTTAGAGCCCAGTCTGAGCATCAGCTATTTGAATTGTTTTGAAATCTGTTTCTGATAGTTACAGAGTTGCTTCATATTGTTTCAAAAGCCTTAGTAGTCGAAATTATAGTTTGTATTATAGTAGCCTAAGTAATTTACGCGCCTGTAGTTTCGTTATAGTTTTGAGTCGCGAAATCTTAGAATTAGCCTTTCTTGCCTTGGTCTTATCCACCGTGAGTTTGTGCCCTTAGCTTTGTATTTAGTCCTCCTCGCCACTAGTTGTAGTGAAGCGCCTTTCTTGAGTTCTCCGAGAATTAATGCCAGTTGTTATTTTCCTACTTCGACTTGTAGTCAGCTCACAGTCCTGTAAATAAACACCTTAACATCACTCCAGTGTGTCTGCTGCGCTTGAGCTCCCTTGCTTATTGTAACAGTATTGTTATATTTGTCTTTTGCAATGTTTGACCATAAAATTACACTTTTTACTGTATTTAAATCAGCAAAACATATTATTTTACAAACATCTGCTGTCATTTGAAATAAAAAAGTGTATAATTAAATGTATAATTAGGATTGAGAAATGGTAAAGCTTTAAACTCTTATTTTACAGATTTGGCCCAATTTTTTTAAATTACAGATAATATGTAGGAAAATCACAGATAAAAAAGTATTAATTTACATGTCAACTGGGGGGGAAAAAAGCCAAAATTGTACATAATGTCCACGTAAAACATCTGTATTTTACAAATAGTAATTTATCCTTTAATATGTGAGTCTTTGAAATATTTATACAATTTGAAGGTAAGTAAATCGGCTAAAATAGGATTAGTTACAGATAATTGCCATTATTTTTTATTTTTTTCAGTTTTTGAATGTATTCTGCCAATTTTTTTTTTTTTTTTTTTACAGTGTATGTCAGACTTTACCTTTGTGCCAGGACTTCCTGCTTCACCTTTCCCTCCTCTCAGTCCTGGAACACCCTGAATCAACACCAGGGATGACGTACACAATCACATGATCGGGCAAATATATCATTAATGACCGGATTCTGCTGTCGAATAAACTAGTTTACCTTCGGTCCAACTGGTCCAGGAGGCCCATGTCTGCCTTTTGGGCCAGAGTTACCCTGAAAGGTGCAATATCATGGGTATAATTATAAATTCACTTGATATTTAACTAAACAAACAACCTGATTTCATACCTTGAACCCTCCTGTTCCAGTATTTCCTCTAATCCCAGAAGCTCCAGGGTTTCCCTATAAAATTAGATGTATTTAGCACCACATACTGCATAGGGGAACATTTTCCTTAGATTTTGGTGCAGGGTTGCATATTCTTCATGTATTTACTGAACTTACCGTCTTCCCTGGCCTGCCCGGTGTTCCAGGAGCTCCTCTGAAACCTACATCACCCTTTAGATTGAGCAGGGAAGGAGTTTAATTCATGAAAAACCTTCAGCAGCATGCTAAACTACAGGAGGGTGAACTTTCCCTACCTGATCTCCTTCGTTACCTTCTACCCCCAGTAACCCGTCCAAACCACTCAGACCCTGAGAACAAGATCGCAAAACCAGAATACAATCATCACCTCATAATGCAAATCTCTGTTTTGCAGGAGATCTTACGTTAATATTTGTATTTCATCTGTCAACAGGGATACTTGCAGGTTTTCCAGGTCGTCCAGCAGCTCCCGGTCTACCTGTTGGGCCTTTAGCTCCCTAAAAAACATAAATTTTATTAGATAAGGCTGTTAAATCAGTATTTGGTTCTGAGTTACCAGTTCATTTACCCTATAAATTATATTAACCCTCGTGTTGTCCTGTGGGTCAAATTGACCTGTTTTAAAGTTAGAAAATGTGGGGAAAAAATTTTTTAAAATTCACAGTGAAACTTCTGATGTCCACATTTTTGGGAAATTTTTGAACATTTTTTGGTGGGAAAAAAAGAAATGTTAAAAAAAATATTTCTTTAAGAACATTCACAAAATCAACTCATTTTTTTGTGAATGTTCTGAAAGAAAATACTCTAAGTTTTACTGATAAATATGGAATCACTTTAGATATTTTTAGGATTTTTTTGGGAAGATTTTGATTCATTTTTTTGAAAATATTTACAAGAATTTTTTTGCCAAATTTGGGGGATTTTTTTTTTTTTAAAATAAATCTTATAAGGAATTATTGTAATTTTCTTCCTAAAGGTTTTGCAAATTTTCAGAAATTTGGGGAATTTTTTTGCAGGATTTTTGGATTTTTTTCAGACAAGGAAACAATATTTTTGGTGCCTGTAAATGAAGACAACAGGAGGGTTAAATAATGTGTCACCAAACATAAATGGCAGAAGAATATGGGGTAAAATGGGTTATTTATGTAGGAGAGTTTGATATACACTGACTGGAGACAAGACTTTATCCAGATAGGTTAAATAAACCGTCATTTATAGTTGCCTTTTTTAAGATTATCACCAGTTACACTCAGACAGATGGAAAAACAAATTTAAATTCTAAGGCCACAGAACTGTTTGGTTTATGGCTTCTGTATTAAAATAAAACTCACAATTTTCCCAGCAGCTCCTTTGGTTCCTTTCCTTCCAGCCTGGCCCTGTTTTCCCTTTAGAAAATACACAGCAACATGAAGTAAATCTTCAAAACTGCAGATGCTCAAACGCATGAAAAATAGAATTAATGGTCATGTTGCTCCAGGTGAGATAACAACAAATATCTCAAGTCAGGCCAATTTTATTGTCATCCCAATGAGAAATAAAAGACTAACATGTTAAAAAACAAACCACAGACATTATTACATGACAACAGCAAATCATTAAGAGGAACACATATCAGCAAGTAAAAAATTAAGTGAGCAAAGTGACTTAATGTTTCATACTTTTATATGTTTAATAAAACAGAAATATTTGTGAAATTACAATACATCTGCAAAGGTATTTTAATGTCTTTTTATGCCAAAAAAAAAATCACTTTTCTTAAAAAAAGGGATTATTTTTTATTCAGTTAGAAGTTTTTCATGATACATTCCATTAAACATGTCACAGCCTACTTTTGAAATTTTGCTGAGATTATCACGTAGTTTAAAAATACAAAAAGTGGAAAAAGCAAGATTATTTAAAACTACATTTAAAAAATGTTTTAGAAAAAAATTGTTTCTTACGTCTTACTAAACTAAACGTATGATACAGTATGGTTTTCACTGTCATTTTATGTAAAAAAAAAAACACCCTAATTTCCTTTGAAAAATGGAAAATTTTCATTCGGTTGCAAGTTTTTCAGAATATTATGCATTAGACATGTAAGTTCAGTCTATTTTTTTGTCATTTTACTGACTTTTTTTTTCTTTTTTTGCTTTTATAGATAAAGATGTTTATTTCTCTATTTGCATTTTTTACAGTGCAGTAAACTGTAAAAAATGCAAAAATACAAAAGTGGCTTTCTGTTCTAATAAATAAGTAATGCATATAGATGCTTCTTTTCTTGAATAGTAACCAAAAATAATAATGAGCTATAAGCTAAAATCAGTTTAGAGTGGCTGCTCCATGCTGCTGCACCACCATCCTGTCCATAACAACTTTATTTCAAGAATTAAATGATTATTTTAGGTTTAAATCGGCTGTGAGACAGCTTTTTCTTCTTACCTTTGGACCCTGAGTTCCTTTAGTTCCTGGAAAACCAGGAGGTCCGTTGGGTCCAGGTCGACCTTTAGCTCCTGTAGAGCCGATAAAACCTTTCCTCCCCACTGTGCCCTGAAAATACAGACACATTCTCTCATATAACTGAGAATTTTAATACAACACCATTCAATAATTCAGTTTAATAACATGTAATGATAAGAATAACACGATAAAAGTTTAAAAAAAATGTCTTCTTACCCTTGTGTCTTGTTTCCCAGGTTCCCCTTTGGCACCTTTCTGACCTCTTATGCCCTTTAAAACACAGCAGTTTGCATCACTGTGGTTACATTTTCATACACTCCTTTAACCTTCCTGTTGTCTTCATTTACGGGCAACAAAAAATACTGTTTCCTTGTCTGAAAAAAATCCAAAAACTCAGCAAAAAAATTCCCCAAATTTCTGAAAATTTGCAAAATCTTCAGAAATAAAATTCCAATAATTCCTTAAAAGTTTCCCTTAAAAGATTTATTTTATAAAAATCCCCCAAATATGGCAAGAAAACTCTTGTAAATATTTTCAAAAAATGAGTAAAAATCTTCCAAAAAAATCCTAAAAATATCTAAAGTTATTCCATATATATCAGTAAAACTTGTAATATTTTCTTTAAGAACATTCACAAAAAAAAATCAACCAAAATCCAGTGCAATTCGCTGGATTTTGGTTGATTTTTTTTGTGAATGTTCTTAAGAAACATTTTTAACATTTCTTTTTTTTTTTCACCAAAAAATATTCAAAGATTTCCCCAAAATGTTGAAAATGTGGACATCAGAAGTTTCACTATGAAAATATATATTTTTTCCACATTTTCAAACTTTAAAATGGGTCAATTTTGATCTGCAGGATGACAGGAGGGTTAAAAACAAGCAAATAAAAACAACCACGGGATGTAGCAGGTAATAAAATCTCACCACATCTGCTTTAATGCCTGGAACACCAGGTTTTCCTTTTTCACCCTGACTGCCCTGAATTATAAAACATAGCAGAAACACAGTTATTTACCAGTAAATAACAATGAAAATGGAAAATGAATGAATGACTGAATGAATGAATGAATGGTACATTACACCTTTAGTCCAGAGATTCCAGATTTGCCCTCAGCTCCTCTCTCTCCTGGTAAACCCTGAAACAACACATGAATTCTGTCCAGATTCCTATTTTGAGAATTTACATTTTAACAACTATCAAAAAAGCCAAAAACCCCACATAGTTTCACTATTAAGCCTGTGTGGCAGACTGGACAGACAATATTCTCCTCGTGTTTTGACACCCAAGTATAATTTAACACCTCCTGAATGACAATTTTTGCTGCAATCTTGTTGTTCTAATTATCAAAAATGTATGTTCAGGCTCAATAAAAAGCAGTTTGCATCAGTCTTTTTGAGATTTGCCAACTTCACATGAAATTATGTTCTGCAAACCAACAAACTACACTTTGAGAAATTAGCTTTTCCTCTTCAATTAAAAGTTTTTTTAATTAACCGTCTAAAGTCAGGTAGACTTGAAATTAGTTTTAAATCAACTACTGCATGAATTTGAGTTTAAATTACACACAATTGTTGATGCAGCTTTATTACACCAGCAACCCATTAAAAATGGTTACAACTAAATTAGAATACTTATCTTGTAACTATGCATTCTATTAAATAGTGGGAATAGGACCCTATACACTTTACAAGCTAATTAAAGGGAAATATTATCGCTACTTAATTAAATGCATTACCGCAAGATAAGAATTTAAAGATAAAAATCTATCAGGTTGCAACCATTATTTTAAAGAGCTCAGCTGACATTATAATGTTGATAACTGAGCTAATTAGATATTGTGTGTAGTTTAAACTCAAATTTCTGCATTAGTTGATTTAAAACTGAATTTACGTTGAGATAACGTAATGAAATTGGCCTGAAAAGTAAATTTTCTTCACCTTGAGTTCAGGATTTCACACACCTATGTACCTATTTGTCATTGGAGCAACTTAATTTTGAAAAACTGGCAATTTAAAAACTGTAATTAAGTACATAACACTTAAAAGGCTGTTTAAATTACATGGAAATTCTAGTTAGAACAACTTAATTTTTTATGAATAATCAACTTAGAAACACTTATGTTTATGTTACAAATCATTAAATAATTAAAATACCTTTGATTGTAGAAGAAAAGGCTAATTATCCCAACTCGGTGTAGTTTGTTGGTTGAACATAATTTCATCAGAACATTGATGCAAACTGTTGTGTTCTTTGTTTACATTGAGCCAAAACATAATTTTTTTTTAGTGTGTGTAAGTTAACACTTTTAAAGCAATTTTATTCTTCCATGACCCATTTAGCGGATTTTTTTCTTTTTAACAGCCTTTTTAAAAAAAAACAAACAAACAAACAAACAAACAAAAAAAAAACATAGTAGTGTTAAATTAATGTTAAATTAAAATGAACATACAGCTGGTGAAGGTCCAATTTGTCCAGGGGGACCTAAACTACCAGGGGGGCCCTGAAATGAGAAAAACATCAGCTGTGTCATAATGAAACATGCATTTATACATTTATTAGAGCAACATCAGAACACATGCATTTAAAATGATGTAAGACTGGACATATTTGACAGCATTAATAACCAGATAAGCCCACTGTGTTACTGACAGTGTGTCCCTGAAGTCCCTTCTGTCCTTTGCTTCCTGCTGCTCCGGTGTTGCCTCCAGGTCCAAACTGTCCAGACTGTCCTGATGGGCCCCTGGTACCGAGTTCACCCTGTGGATTTATCACCATCATAAACACACTGTCAGGTTCAGTCCTTCATCACGGCTTCTGTTTCTGGGTTACTAACAGACCTTCAGTCCCGGGACTCCTTGTTTTCCTCGGTCTCCTGGTGAACCTCTGTAACCCTACAAACAGAGAAAGACGGTAAAGAGGGAACACAGTGACTTAATTTAATTAACACTTTACTAGAAATATTCAGTAAAATGGGCTGCACAGAGTTTGCATGTTCTCCCTGTGCATATGTGGGTTTTCTCCGGGTTCTCCGGCTTCCTCCCACAGTCCAAAAATATGCTGAGGTTAATTGATTATTATAAATTGCTTGTAGGTGTGAGTGCGAGTGGGATTGTTTGTCTGTATATGTATTTTTTCACTTTAAGGTTTAATAAAGGATGACTGTGAATGTACACGTCTAATGTAAAGTAACATGAAAAATATGTGAATGAGAATAACCGAAAAAATGTAGTTTAGTGTTGGTTCTGAAGTTTTAAATGGATTTGGTTGTTAAATGAACGATATCTTACACATTTAAAGAAGTTTGTGTATAATTACAGATGTGCTTTCCTCAGTGTTTATTATCTTTACACAGAAGTTTGTGTAATTATATCCAAATTTCTGTATCTATACAAGACGTTTCTCATTTAATAAACAAATGTATGTAAAAATATATAACCAGCACTTCTTTTTCTGTTTTCATTAACTGCATTTAATATTTTAAATATAATATCTATATCTATAGCTATCTATCTATATATATATATATATATTTTTTTTTAAGTATTAAGCTTGAATTTAACGATTTCATCCAAATTAATTGAAGTAGTTAAGTAAAAATCAAATATTTGCAAATTAAGATAAATTTGTAAACATATACTCAGTCGTTTTATGTACAAAATTTTAATTTTTTTTCTATTTTTTAAAATTACAAAATGTAAAATTTTTACGAAAAAATGCGAATTTTAAGGTTATTCAGTTCGTTTTTCTTTACATGTTTTCTTTTATTTTTTACATAAATTCATGTGCATTTGAAAATTATTCAGATTTTTGTACATTTCAAAGACGCAGAAAAAAATTAAAAGGAAAAAGACTGTTATTTATTTTTTTGTTGCGCTTTCATTTATTTATTTTTTTTTGTCCAGTGTGTTAAACTAAACTTCAGAAATCTTTCCTACATACCTGTTTTCCTGGTGCTCCGGTTGGTCCTTGTGGTCCTTGGTTTCCTCGTTCACCTTCAGATCCTTTTGGTCCTTTAAGTCCAGCAGCTCCAGGTTTTCCTTTATTGCCCTGAAATTTAAGTAAAACAATTGATTTTCAGAGTTTTAAGACTGATTTATTCTTAAACTGTCAGAGATTCTTATTGATCATAAATCCATAATTTTAAGAGGCAAAAATAAAGTTTATATTCACATTTACTCACAGGTTTTCCTTTTTGACCGACTGCTCCTTCACCTCCCTTCAGTCCAGCTGGACCCTGAACATAAAAACACTCAGTTACTCTAATTAATCGTCAGGCTTATCATCATGTCTTTATATGATCGTATTGTGTTTTCTCATTCAGATATTTTAGTACCTTTGCTATCAGTTAAAGGCATATTTTTTTAAAAAGTCAAATCTGTGACCAACACAGTCTAATCAATCTACCTCCTCACCATGGAGACCAGCGACTCCCTGCTGCCCCGAAGCTCCTCTGGATCCCTGAAGACACGACAACAAAAACTATGAAATTATTCACATTATTCCATCACTGATGTCCATTTTCTGGATCATTTCAGAAAGCCCAGAAGTGCAGATAATTCTCAGTAGATAAAAAGTTTTACCTTCTCTCCTTTAACACCAGCTAATCCATTTGGTCCTTGAGTTCCGTCTTTACCCTAAATGTGAAGAGAATAAATAAAACTCTAAATATTAACAACAAACTCATCTTAGTGAGCTTGGAACAGCAGGTTTTTTTTGTTTTGTGCATTGAAATGATTATTTCACTGTTTTTCCAGATTATTACATGCAAAGTCTGTGTTTTTGCCATGTTTTGGCTGCAAAATAGTTATAAAAACATTAAATATCATCAGATGCACAGGGAATAATCTGTGTAAACTAGGGCTGGACCTGAATATCCGAATATTCGGTTGTGACGGTGGTATCCGGATTTTTATTTTGAAATCCAAATATTCGGCTCGTTTCTCCGTCCGTCCTTCCGTCCGTCGTCTCTTGTTGTTTAATTAAGTAGCTTTACACGTGTAAAAATGACAAACGTCCATAATCTGTAATAATATATGTATTTATCTCCATAATATCTTACTATTTAGACAGATATAAAGATTTGTTACTGGTGCAAACGGCAGGAATATAATACGTTAATACATTTCTGATCTGCTGCCTTGTTAGAAAAAATCCAGACCTCTCCGGTTTGTTTTCAGTCAAAATGAAACACAAAGAGGCAGCTTCCTATTTTTTACACAACACATATCTGTAACAAACTCTTAGAAAAGTGAAAATCTGCAGCAAATCTCACTTTAAAAAGAAATCAAGAGAATAGACTTTTCCGTTTGCTTCTGTCTTTTAATTAAATAACAAATATTTAAAACTTTTTACTTACTGTTTTATCTTTTTGTCTCCACTTAACTCTTTTAATTGTGTTGATTTTGATGTTTTCATGTTTTATGTAAAGCGCTTTGAATTATCTTGGAGTTGAAATAAACCTGCTTAAGCTCCTTCAAAGAGGATACAGGATCCAGACTGTGAAATTTAATTGTACATGATGTAGCATTTCTGAGTTTTCAAATAAACCCAAATGAAGTGCAGTTTCACAGTGGATCACCAGATCTGGTGACTAAACCAGAGCAAGAAATGGTAAAACTCTGAAACTGAGAAGAAAGAAAGTTTCTGTTTGTTCTTTGGATCGGAGTCTGTTAATAGTGGTCACAAGAGGAATGTTTAATGGGCATATAATGTCCAAATCAGGTTAGCAGACACGCGGCACTTTTAAGAAACTCGTGTTAGAAACGTTTGACCTTTTCAAAGCCTAAAACTTTAATGTGTGACTTTACTTCGTGGCTGATATGTTGTTCGTCATGTGATGATGAACAACAAGCTTAGATAAGACTCACTGGTGTCATTTACTGCATCAGATAACTGTTACGTGGACAGCAGTAACTGTATCAATTAAAATGTTATGAGTGTCTTTACTTATTGTAAAACATGGAGCGTTTAAGCTCATGTTGGCAGGATTGAGGAAAACCAATCCAGCAGTGAAGAGGTGCTGGAGCAACTACAGAAAAAATTTTTTCCCTTTTGTTTGGTTTTTGTTTGCCAGTCTTCTCTCTCACGTCTCCAGCTGGTTTAAAATGCCGTTGCACGCCTTCTAACTGGAGCCCAGAGAATTTGTTTTTACTGCTTTTATTGTGTATTTCTGATTTTATTTATTTTTAGTGCCTTTATCGTGTATTTCTGATTTTATTTATTTTTAGTGCCTTTATCGTGTATTTCTGATTTTATTTGTTTTTAGTGCCTTTATTGTGTATTTCTGATTTTCTTTGCCTTGTTCTGGATGTACAGCACTTTGCTTCAATCTATGGTTGGTCAAAGTGCTATATAAATAAAGTTGGATTGGACTGAATTGGATTATCTTGTTGCCTTCTTCCTGATCCGTGGGGGTGATTAGCAGACAGGTGGTGACCAAGAACACTGAGTTTGTATCTGTGTAGAAAGTTCACGCACAAAATCACAAAACAGAACAGATTGTGCAGGAATGCAAATTCTTCACACATTTACCAGTGAATAATAATGTGAACAGTTGTCTCGCTTAAATAACATTATAAATACTTGTATTATTTTCTCATAGCTTTGATTTGCTGTAATTAACTTTTAACTTGACTAAATCTTTCATCCTACTTGTCACTGTTTGCTGTTATGCACCAAAACACTCGTACTGGAAAACCTTTTTGGCAATAAAACTGATTCTGTGGAGCGGATCAGTACATCTGGAAAACAACAACAGGGAATTTTCCAGAGACTAAAGATTCTACTTGACAATAAAAGCATGAAAATAAACTTACAGGGTAACCTGGAACTCCAGGAGGGCCCACTGGTCCCCGTGGCCCCCGATCACCTGGAAGACCACGAGGTCCAACCTCCCCCCACGGTCCAATTTTACCCTGGATACCCTGCAGGAACAAAATGAATTCACAAAAACAACAAACAAAAAAGATCAAAATGATTAGGTTAAAAAAAAGAACTACAATTCACAATCAAACCATGGAGGCTTTCTGTGAGGACAAAGAAAAGCTACAGAAGAATCTGAATACAAAAGCTAACATGTTGCATAAATTAAGCATGTAGGCTAAACTCGCTGAGGTCTAAGCAGTCACATTACAAATAGCTGAGTGTCATCTGCATAGAAGTGGAATACAGAGCAGCTAAAGTTACACAAAAGTTTAACAGAAGCAGAGTAAAGTATTTAGTCGAAGGTCAGTGCAGTGCAGTAACTGGTCTGTGCAGTTTTTTTGGTGAAAGCACATGACAAAGGCTAACAACAGTGCATCTTGTTTGTTTTTCTCTCTGTACGAAACTAACTTTTGAAACTAATCACTACAATTATACAATATCAGCTAAATCAGCTGTTTTCTGCTCAGAGACTTTTCATCTGCAGGACTGGTAAACAGAGAAAGACTCACATATTGTGCACACAAAGCTTATTAAATGATAAATTGACTGCATTTTAACTTGTTCAGACAATATTTCAACAATGTAAGTTGAGCTAATGAATGGAGGAGTAAAGAACTGGATGTCTGGAAGGAATGTATCACTGAAAACATCTTACTGGAGGTCCTCTGTATCCCTGTGGTCCAGTCATCCCCATCTCACTCTGAAACATAACAAGATGTGAAAAAACACCTAAAATGACAAACAATAAATCATACTTACACTGTTAACGAGATAATTTACTTACCGAGGGTCCTTCTTTTCCTCTTGGTCCTTCCTCTCCTCTCTTACCCTTCACAATAAAGTTAAAATCACATTAAATTCAAATGTATAATGCATATCATGAGTGTGTAATATTTGCTGATGAATGTATGATTACTGAAAATATGAAGCCTTAAATATTCATACCTTTAATCCTTCACTGCCTGCAGGTCCACTGGAGCCTTTATTACCTTCAACCCCCTAAAGAAAACAACATTTCTGTCTTTATTTTATATATTTTTTAGCATCAGTTTGGCTGCAAAGTTCTGGATAATCAGAATTATAGTGGTCATTGTATTATCTAAGTTTGAATGTGTTTTTTCAAAAGAATGCACACTGCACTGCAAAACATCATGAAATCATTTAGTCAAATCAATTCATCTTTTTTAATTCACGTAAACTTCCAGATAATTGATATTGAAATGTCAAATTTTTACCTTCAGTCCACCTTAGATCCTGTAAACTCATATTCTTATAACATCAGACATGTTGACTTAAAATTATGAGTTGAATAAACAGCTGAGAGCTCACTCAACTCATAAAATTATGTAGTAAGAAACCAAATTAGCATATAAGCAGACTTCCCAGGATGCATCATTAGAGAACTAAAATTCCACAAAAACTCTTGCTTTTTTGTTTCAGAAAACAAACATGCTGGAACTTTATTGTGTATTTTACATACATGTTGTATTTTAAATACATCTTAAATTGACTTGTGGTTGTTTTGTTTTATAATAATGAATATTTTAAACTCAGAAAAAATCAAATGGGAAGCAAGCATGGGTGTCACTGTCGATATGACGAGTTATTCAACTCAATATCTTAAGTTCACAGAACCTGTTTTCTAAAGTTAACTTATCTTGGCTTTACATTTTCACAACTCATAAAATGACTGAAATAATTAATCAAATATAGTCAGTTAATTAATATTTACTGGGCAGGAACTGAACTTATGTTAAATAAAACTTAACTGTAGAACATCATAAAGGAACTCAGTCAAATCTACTAATTTTTTTGCTACTTTACTTAAGATAAATATATTTAATTTCTATTTAATTTAATTAAAATGTCAAATTATACCTTAATACACTGTGAGTCAAAAAGAATGAATGAGCTGAATGAATTTACAATGATTTACAGTGTCACACCTGTAAAAGCCTCATGTAGAAATTGTTTAAAACTTACTTTCTCTCCTGGTTTTCCTAGTGTTCCCTTCATTCCTCTGCTGCCAGGTTCTCCCTGGAAATCAACAGCTGAATTAATGAATTAACATCTTCATCTCACTTAACTTAAGATGCTGGTTAAACTACAAACAATGTGGAGGCTCTTCAAACCTTCAAGAGAATGCCTAGTTGTTGGCCTCTCACCCCACTGCAGTTATTCCCACTTGTTCTCAAAAGAATCTCTTTTGCGTGATTAAACCAGAGTTAAAAAAAAAACAAAACACGTTGTACTTTATGAAACAAGTGCACTGAACACTCACACTCTTCCCTACAGGACCTTGGAAACCACTAGATCCTGTCTTCCCAGGAAGCCCCTGTGGAAAATCATCAGATATCCATTTGTGACACCGTAAGGCAAGAAAACATGCTTGTTCTGTGTTTAATATAGAAGAATTGACTCACTTTAGGTCCTGGAGGTCCAGTGTCTCCTTTTATTCCATTTTCACCAGCTGATCCCTGACAGAAGAGGATTTTCATGAATCACACACCTATTCCTGTCCTGGTTACCTCTTCAGAGCTCCCATTGGGAAGAAATTTTCCAAATTTACTTGATGATTGGCTATCCTAACTTTAGCACATTCATCTGTATATTATATTTTTAAAGAATTAATGCTGTCTCCTTGAATCCAGTGAATAAAAAAAGAAAAAATAAATATAATTTTCACATTTTTTTTATAGATTTAAGTTTCCTTAATTGATAATATCATAGGGTCTTAGCCTTAGTATCTAAATTAGCGAGGTTCATTTCCACAACTAATAACATGTAGGATTTTAGCCTTAATATTTAAAATAGTCAGGATAATCTCCATGATTAATCATACTGTATAGTCTTAGCTTTAATATTTAAATTAGGTTAAAAAGCATAAATAATACAACTATAGTGTCTTATACCTAATATTTAAATTAGTTAGAATACTTTCAATATTTAATAATACTGTGGTGTCTTAGCCTTAACATTTAAATGAAGTTGGATTCTGTAAATAATAAAACTGTAGCGTCTTTTACCTAATATTTAAATTAGTTTAAATAATTTCAATATTTAATAATACTGTAGTGTCTTAGCCTTAATATTTAAATTAGCCAGGTTAATCTCCATAATGAATAATACTGTAGAACCTTAGCTTTAATTTTAAAATCAGGTTGGATTCCAGAAACAATCAAATTGCAGTGTTGTGTACCTAATATTTAAAGTAGTTGGAATAATTTCAATACTTAATAATACTATGGTGTTTTATGGTGTCCTAATATTTAAACTAATCAGCTTAATCTCCATAATTAATAATAATGTAGGGTCTTAGCGTTAATATTTACATTAACAAGGTTCATTTTCATAATTAATAATATGGATGATCTTAGACTTAATATTCAAATTGGTCAGTTTAATCTCTACAATTAATAGTACGGTAGAGTCTTAGCCTTAATATGTATTAAAGTAAGGTAATTTTGCATTTTATACAATATTTTGTTGAGTTTTAATCCCCAATTTAAAGTCACACCATAAAGAGCACTGTATGCTGTCTTAATCTCAGTTTTTAAACTTGTTTGGGTGATTCATAATACCAATCTTCTACTTTGGTTTTTGCTTGAAATTTCCTACATAAGTTTAATTTAATTTAATTTAATTAAACATATTTCCATTCATTCATACTCACAATCTTAGACAGTGACAGTATAGACAGTATATATATATACACACACACACACACACACACACACACACACACACACACACACACACACACACACACACACACACACACACACACACACACACACACACACACACGCATATATATATATGTGTGTGTGTGTGTGTGTATACATATATATATTTGCATTTCTTGTTTTTGGTTAATTTGTGTCTTGTTTTTGTAATTTTGTGTCTTACTTTGTCATTTTGTATCTTATTTTGTTATTTTGTGTCTCATTTCTGTTGTTTTTGTGTCTTGCTTTTGTAATTTTGCGTCTTATTTTGTTATTGTCTCGTTTTTGTCGTTGTGTCTTGTTTTGTAATTTTGTGCCTTGCTTTGTCATTGTTTCTTGTTTTTCTCAATTTGTGTCTTGTTTTTGTCGTTTGGGTCTTGCTTTGTCCTTTTGTGTCTTGTTTTTGTCACAGACGATCTTGTTACCATAGCAACGAAATCTTTCTCAGACTCCAGTTTGTTGTAGTATTGTTCTGTGTTGTAAAGTTATTAACACAGATGATGATGTGTGGCGTTTCTTATTTTTCATAACGAGGAATAATCCTGTCGAATTGGACTTTTAGCTCAGACTCTTTCATTGTGTCCATTAAACCAGTGATAACATTTATTAAGCTGTGAGTCTGCAACGGCTGTCATATCAAAATGCAAACTAGATATAGCTAGCATATAGCTAGTTAAAAATACCAAAAAGTATTGGTCACCTTGAGTGGTACCGATACTGGAAACTTTAGGTCCAGGCCCATGGACTATATATTGTTAGTTGGTCTTACCGATGATCCAAGAGTGCCGTCCTGTCCTCTGTTACCCAAATCACCTTGAAACCCCTAAAATATGAACAGACAAAGTCAAATTTTCATTCTTTATACTGGAACTAAAGGTAGAGAACATGATGTTCATCAGCCTAAACTTAAAAAAAAAACCAGTCCAGTCCTCTTGGTATTAGTGTATATTTCAGGAGTATATTTTGCTGTTTTAAATTTAATTTTATGGAAGTGTGATCACCTTCAGACCTTTAGGTCCAGTCACCCCTGGAACTCCAGTTACTCCCTACACAAACAAATTACACATATAAAAACAAAACCACAGTCATTTGCTTTGACAATTTGTGATCTAATGCAATGGAATTTACACTTTTTAAATGTGGCTTAATGGCTCAAATACATTTAGGGGTTACTGTATATTTAATGAATTTCAGTAAATGGTAAACTGTTAAATAAAAGCTATTTATTGACAGATGTTGAAAAAAAAACATTCAAATAATTTCGCCTGAAACCTGCAGTCACATGAGTACAGAATAAGAAGTGTAGCCACATAGGAACCTTAATACCAGGTTCTCCTTCAGGTCCTCGCTCTCCAGATTTTCCCATCTCCCCCTGCAAACACAAACACAACACCATTAGATCTACAGTATACAAGTATTTTGTTTGATAGGGTCATAACTTTACTAGTAAATGAGTTAATTTATTTCCATAAATATTAGTACTGTGGTGTCTTAGCCTTAATATTTAAATCAGGTTCATTTCCATAAATAATACTATTGCCTATATTGTCTTGGCCTTAAATATCAATTAGATTTAATTATATGATTAATAATACTGTAGAATCTCAGCCTTCATATTTAAATTAGTCAAGTTAATTATACTGCCGTGTCTTGGCCTCGATATTTAAATTAGGCTATTTCCATAATTACTCATATGTATTAACTTAGCCTTAATATGTCAATTAGGTTTAACTGTGTAATTAATAACACTGCAGTGGCTTAGCCTAAATATTTAAATTAGTCAGGTTAACTTCTATAATTAACCACATGTAGGGACATAGCTTTAATATTTAAATTAGGTTACTTTCACTAACTGAAATTATTTTTTTTTTCCTTAATATTTACATCAGTTAGATAAGTTTCCTTAATTAATAATATCATAGGATCTTAGCCTTAGTATTTAAATTAGTGAGGTTCATTTCCACAACTAATAACACGTAGGGTTTTAGTCTTAGCCTTAATATTTAAATTAGGTTAAAAAGCATAAATAATACAACTATAGTGTCTTATACCTAATATTTAAATTAGTTAGAATAATTTCAATATTTAATAATACTGTGGTGTCTTAGCCTTAATATTTAAATGAAGTTGGATTCTGTAAATAATAAAACTGTAGTGTCCAATACCTAATATTTAAATTAGTTAGAATAATTTCAATACTTAATAATACTGTGATGTCTTAGCCTTAATATTTAAATTAGTCAGGCTAATCTCCATAGTTAATAAAAATGTAGGGTCTAAGTGTTAACATTTAAATGAACAAGGTTCATTTTCATAATTAATAATATGTATGATCTTAGACTTAATATTCAAATTGGTCAGTTTAATCTCTACAATTAATAGTACGGTAGAGTCTTAGCCTTAATATGTATTAAAGTAAGGTAATTTTGCATTTTATACAATATTTTGTTGAGTTTTAATCCCCAATTTAAAGTCATACCATAAAGAGCACTGTATGCTGTCTTAATCTCAGTTTTTAAACTTGTTTGGGTGATTCATAATACCAATCTTCTACTTTGGTTTTTGCTTGAAATTTCCTACATAAGTTTAATTTAATTTAATTAAACATATTTCCATTCATTCATACTCACAATAGGACCAGGCAGCCCAGAAAATCCTGTTCGACCTTCTCGACCCTTCGACAGAAACAATGAGCATAAATGCAGAGGAAACATGATTCACTCTGATAGTTCCCATTTCTGTGTAATGATGCTTTTTATTGGAAATATTTCAAAATCCAAATAATAAAAGCAACAAACAGCATCAGTTCAGACACTATTATTTGGAAAATACTGACACCTCCGGATTATAGTAAATTCAGCTCCAGATTTCACTCAGGCAAAGAGATATCTATGGAATATAACCTTATTTCTTGTATTTTTTGTAGTTATCTGACACAAAATAAATCCCTCTCTTCTATATTAACATTACTGATAAATAAACATTTTCTACATATATATAGCCGGTTGTTATTACTATAAATAACTAATTTAGTGTCCATCTTTGTTCTACCTTGTTTCCTCGAGGTCCAGGACTTCCTTGAATACCGGTTGGTCCTCGATCACCCTACATGCACATACAGACACATATATACTGTTAATATATATACATTTGCACAAAATGCACTTTAAATAGAAATAATTACAAAAGAAACTTCCTTAAACTCACCTTAAATCCATCTTTTCCCCGCCTGCCTTGGTCCCCCATGATGCCATCGACCCCCTACATCAACAACAGAGGAAGATGGTATAAAACAAAACTTAAATTACATTTTCTGTTGCATCAACAATGAACATTATTTAACTTATTAAGTTTATTTTACTCACGGTGGGTCCAGGAAATCCTGTCGGCCCCATTGGTCCCTGAAGTCCCTGAAGTCCTGTTGGGCCTTTACGCCCCTTAAATCCTCGCTTCCCTGGAGGCCCTGGAGCTCCCTGTACAGAAACACACCAAGTTAAAAGCTGATTCACTGATCGGTTTAATAAACTGATCAATAATCACATGAAGAGGAAGAACTAAACCCACCAGATCTCCTTTAAACCCCAGATCTCCTTTCTCACCTCTCCGGCTTTTAGCTCCCTGATGGAGACAAACAACAAACAGATAATCAAACAGAAAACACATTGAGCTCAGTAGTTTATTTACCAGCAGGTATTAACGGTTAATTGGTTTTATATTACTATACATTTAATCAATAATAAAATTGCTTTCAGTAATCTTACGGGATCACCTGAGGGTCCAGGCTTTCCTGGATTCCCATAGAGTCCCTAGAAGAACAAAAAACAACGCTGAATATTCCGACAAACTCAAAAACATTACACAGTGCACTAACAATGTCTAGACTGTAAAAAAAAAAAAAAAAAAAAAATCTTATAATCACAGAACAAACCAAAAATTTTACAGTAGTTTTTTAGTTGTTTTTTTTTTTTTTAACGTTCGAAACGTATCGAAAAGTTTGGAAAAGTACAGACATTTTCTGTAAATTAACAAGCCGAAAGTTAAAAAAATATGATGCTAGCACTGTAATGCAAATTACATCATTTTTTTCTTTTATTAAAGAATATTTACTCTATTATTACTATATTGTTAATACAGTGTTTGTCTGTTGTTTTTTTTTTTTACATACAAATTCCTGAAAAATGACAAAAATGATCTGTCATTAAACATGTAGTACTTTATGCAACACTGTTCAAAAGTTTAGGGTCACTTAGAACCAATTTATCAGGTTTACTTGGAATATTAATGTAAACCTTTTTCTGTGCACTTTTACATTCGGATTCTGTAATTCTAGATATAAATTCATTTTCATTTTATCTTCCATAATACACAAACGCTTAACCATATTATCTTACATTAAGTCCAGGTGGTCCAGGTTCTCCGATGTCTCCCTCATCTCCTGGATCACCCTGGTTTAACAAGCAAAGATAAATAACAGACTCATATCTACAATTCAACGCTCTGCTTAAACGTTATTCAGGTTGTTTACTCACATTGTCGCCTTTAGGGCCTGGAGGTCCACTTGGTCCTGGGTTTCCCTGTAAAGAAATTATATATGGGAGATTTTTACTTCACAACTTATTTGTCATCATGCAGTAAAGCTGCTGAATGTATATAAGGAGCTTTTCCTCCAAAGAGATGTCTACTATGTTTACATCCAAATTATATTACATATATTCTAAATATTATATATATTTTTCAAAAGATTGTGGTCCTTCAGAAGCCTTAAAGTATCATCCATGATTGAATAAACTCTGTATTTAGGGGGTGGCACTTAATGTGGTTCTTTAAAGTACTAAAGGTTCTTCATTTTTTATTGGAGTTATTTGGTGGCATGTAAATTAGAACTGCAACTAAAATTCATTTTCATTATCAATCAATCAGAAGATTATTTTTTCAATTGATGAATCATTTCTTGTATAAAACAGAAAAAAAAACTAGAAGAAAAATGTCCATCACAGCTTCACAAATCAAAAACTGGCATCTAGTAAGATGTTATTCTGTCTGACCAACCAAAAAGAATCCAAAATAGTAAATGTATTGTCATGGAAAGCAGAGAAACATCGCAATTTCTTGCATTGACAGTTCACATATAAACATTCTTAAAATCAGTTTGTCTCTAGCTTTCAAATCCATTTAGTGCTTCTTAATTTTTAGTTTGAATCCACAAATTAATTTGCGATTTGATAGTTTATTGAACCAGGTGGGTCTACAAAGAACTTTTTGAAAATGGAGCCTTAAAGAACCTATGATTGATGTTTTCTGCGGCACTTTTGGACATTCTTCAAAGAAAATGGTCTGTCACAGTAATACCATAGAACTACTTTTGGTTCAGTTAGCATCTTTATGTACAGATTTGTTAATGTAAACCAACCTATAATATCACAGTTATTGTTTTTGACTCAGAATAAAAAGTTCCTGTTGTACCTGAGGACCACGGACACCTGGTAACCCAACCGTTCCACCTGGACCAGGATCTCCCTGAACAGAACATGGTGGACATTGACTATTATGGTAAGTTCAGGTTATAATTATTCAGCCTCTGTTAGAAAGAGCACATCTGTAAACATGTGGTCACCTGTGGTCCAGCTGCTCCTCTGAGGCCCAGCTCACCCTGATGACCCTGACAGAAGAAGCAGTTCATACATGAACAGCTTTTAAAAATGTTAACTTTCACTGCCACTTTAACCCTCCTGTTGTCCTCATTTACGGCCCCCCAAAAAATATTGTTTTCTTGTCTGAAAAAAATCCAAAAATTTGGCAAAAAAATTCCCCAAATTTCTGAAAATTTGCAAAACCTTCAGGAAGAAAATCTCAATAATTCCTTAAAAGTTTCCCTTAAAAGTTTGATTTTTAAAAAAATCCCCCAAATTTGGCAAGAAAATTCTTGTGAATATTTTCAAAAAATGAATAAAATTCTTCCAAAAAAAAATCCTAAAAATATCTCAAGGGATTATATATATATCAGTAAAACTTCTAATATTTCCTTTAATAACGCTCACAACAAAATTCTACCAAAATTCATCAAATTTCGCTGGATTTTGGTAGATTTTTTTGTGGATGTTCTTAAGAAACAATTTTAACATTTTTTTCTATCAAAAAATGTTCAAAGATTTCCCAAAAATGTTGAAAATGTGGACATCAGAAGTTTCACTGTGAAAATATATATTTTTTCCACATTTTCAAACTTTAAAACGGGTCAATTTTGACCCGCAGGACGACACGAGGGTTAATGAACTACTTCTTTACTTACTGGAGGTCCATTAACTCCAAAGACACCTTTTAATCCTCCGGGGCCCATTTTGCCCTAAGGACAAGAGAAATTAACACATTTTCTTCTTTTATTAAACATTATTTAATCAAAAATAATTATTAGAATGATGTTTTTGTTGTAGTATATTGTGTTATTTATAACTTACAGGTGGGCCTGGTGGACCACTAAAACCTACAGCTCCAATCTCTCCCTGAAAACAAAAAAAAAAGCAACAATCAAAACCTATTTATTTATAATATTCATGGTCACTACAATACAATAGTGCACTGTTTTCCTAAAACAAGGCTAACAAATGTAAAATCTGAGGCTTTTTTTTCGGAGCAAAAAACAAGAATCACTGTTAAAAGTGTGAATTTAAGAAAAACTATTCACAAAACACTGTCTTCATTTTCGCAGCTAAGAATAATATGGCTAACTATCACTAACTGATGCACTAAGATAAGCCATTTTGACAGTTTTATTAATTCGTTTTTATTGTTTTATCTTTTATTCTTGGTTCCAAAAATATATTTCATGTGATATAATATGTCATATATAGATTTTTATAATAAATGTTCTTAACCTGCCTGATTGTTTTGATGTTTTAGTGCTAAATGCATTTTTTAATGTTACACAGAGTTGGTAGATCTCAAAATTAGGATCATAAAGACACTTCATTTTTCATGATATATGTCAGTTTAACTTCTATATAAGTTCATACACCTTAAATGAAGAAAATGTTGGAATTTAAAGGCAACTACAATTATTGTTGATTACAGCAGCAAAGCTATAAAGACACTAAAAAAATTTAATTTTTGTTATTTATTATTATTTATGTATTTTTAGTATTTTATTTATTATTTATATGATACGTATTAGTTACACAAATATTACCACATATTATTATTATTATTATTATTATTATTACAGAGTATTAAACAATAAATCTCAATTTACTGTAGAGGACTGTAATCAATTATGCAGTATTTTTTAAATTTATTACAATAGCAACACTGTAGAAATACAGTAAAATACTGGTAACCACTGCTGCTAGTATTTTAAAGTAATTTAACAAGTAAATGTGTCACAGTTTGTTGTTATTTACACAGTAATAGGCAACTTTGTGCTGCTAAACTGACCACTGGTCCTGATGGTCCTGGAAAACCAGACGGACCTCTCACTCCAGGAACGCCCTTTAAATACGGAAAAGTACAGATGATTTAGTTAAATTAACATTTCAGTCATCAACAAACATCAATACACAAAAATAATAGTCTTCAGTACAATAAAAAGCTCAAAAATGCATTTTACAGTGAAAGTAGATGTCACTGAATGGCATGATCTGAACTTACTCTGTATCCTGGAAGTCCAACGAAACCTCCGACTCCTTTATTTCCCTGATTAGCGCAAATAAACAGATATTAGAATCACATAAAGCAGTTTTCACTGCAAAAAGCCTGTGTCTGGGTGTTTAATCTGACCTTGTCTCCTTTCTGTCCTCCGTTTCCCTGCGGTCCAGCTTCTCCCTGATAACCCTAAAGACGAGTAAAAGAAGGTATCTGAACACTTTATGAAAGGATTTTTTTTAGAGATTAACTCATTGCAGACAGTTTGACACTTGAATCTGTGCAGCCTGAAGATTTAAATAAAAAGCTGAGACTGTGGATACGCACACTAGCAAACCTTAAATCACACATTAGAAGTCCAGGCCTCTCTTACCCACTCACCCAGCTCCCCTTTGCTGCCTTTCTCTCCTCTGTAGCCTTTCATTCCCTGTAGAAACAAGCAAGAAGCAAATTCATCAAGTTACACTGTTAAAAAATACATGTAAAATGGTAAAATTCTCACAGCTACAGTACCACAAACTACTGCAAAATAATGAAAAATCACCACCTCATAAAAAAATAGTAATTT
Organism: Amphiprion ocellaris; assembly: GCF_022539595.1. NCBI lineage: Eukaryota > Metazoa > Chordata > Actinopteri > Pomacentridae > Amphiprion > Amphiprion ocellaris. Next base: position 4,869,287 of record NC_072767.1, on the reverse strand, counting down.
CTGATGGGTAAAATACTAATGTTAGTCCTTTTTTTACATAATGTGTCTTGTTTGGAATTTTTAATGCTAAATGAAGGATATTTGCATGCATAGAAACAATAAAATTATCTATAAATGTGAGGGTTAAATAATGTAATTATGCTTAATTCTGCAGAAAAAAGGTGTTATTAGTTGGGTTTAATTATATAATTTTATGTAAATATATCTTGTAATGATATCAAAAATACTGTTACAAAAGTAGTATTTCAGCTTCAAATTACAAGAATCTACTGTTAAGGGTAATATGAGTTATTACATGTAATGTTAGACAGAATCTATCTGTATATTTGACAGATATCTAAGCTTAAAATAATATATCCACTTTTAGAATTCAGCGATGTACCTAAAATATTTAAAAGCACAGTTATTAAACAAATATTTCTGATTATAATTACAAAACAGCTAATTTTAGATCACATTGAGGATGAGATAACTTTAATTATGTAATTTTACATATAAATCTTGTGTAGTTCATTGATCTTATTATGTTATTTTACATTAGTCACGGTCTATTTTTTGTGATTTTACTGATATTTTGAGGTATTTCAAAAATACAGGAAAACATGTATTTTTGTAAAATAAAAAAGAACATTTTGTTTAGTTTTTAAACACGTATAAATAACGTCTTTTAGTGTAGTTTATCAGCATTATAACTTTGAAAACACACCTGTCTTTTACACGTTTGTCAGCAGATTTACCTGTTCTCCAGGTGGGCCTGGGGGTCCTGGGTCAGCACTGTGTCCTGGGGTTCCTTCTCGTCCAGGTCGACCCTGAGGACCCGGCAGTCCTTGTGGTCCTGGACTTCCCTGGAGCAAAACATTATATGCAACATGTGACTCATTAGATGTTGACAAAGACAGCTCTTTTTTTTGCTAACTACACCTCAGCTACAATAATTTCTTTAATACCAACTAATACATCAAACTACGACTCCTGTGAGTGTCCTAAACAACCACTTAACTATATGACAACTGCAATGAGCAACCAGTTACTTGATCCACCATAACAACCACCATAATACACCCTGTGAACTAAATTAACACATTTTCCTGTCATGGTTTTACTTTATTGCACTGCTGCATTGTGAGTTCTGTCAATCAACTCTGCATTTATTAAAGTCATAGTTATGAGTTCATTGTACAGTTTGAGCAATGAATGATTGCACATGAAGCTCGGCATGTTTTATTCTTGTTATCAGTGTAATAAAGTGAACTGGTAAGAGGGTTTTACGTACAATTTTCCCTTGAATTCCTTTTCGTCCTTGTTTTCCAGTAATTCCAGGCGGCCCCTGAACACAAAGGTAACCAGAGAGAGATTATCCATTTACAACCTCTCTTTTTTGATATTTTATATAATATACACCATTAACCCTCCTGTTGTCTTCATTTACGGGCACCAAAAAATATTGTTTCCTTGTCTGAAAAAAATCCAAAAATTCTGCAAAAAATTCCTCAAATTGCTGAAAATTTGCAAAACCTTCAGGAAGAAAATTCCAATAATTCCTTTAAAAATTTCCCTTAAAAGTATTATTTTAAAAAAATCCCCAAATTTGGCAAGAACATTCTTGTGAATATTTTCAAAACCTGAGTAAAAATCTTCCCAAAAAAATCCTAAAAATATCTAAAGTGACTACATATATATCAGTAAAACTTCTAATATTTTCTTTAAGAACATTTACAAAAAAAATCAACCAAAATCCAGCAAAATTCACTGGATTTTGGTTGATTTTTAGTGAAGGTTCTTAAGAAACATTTTTAACATTTCTTTTTTCCCCACCAAAAAATGTTCAAAGATTTCCCAAAAATGTTGAAAATGTGGACATCAGAAGTTTCACTGTGAAAATATTTTTTTTCTCCCACATTTTCAAACTTTAAAACGGGTCAATTTTAACCCGCAGGACAATACGAGGGTTAACCTTTTAGTTTAAAATGCTTTACTGAATTATTTTAAATGTCTACTCACAACTGGGCCGTCATCTCCATGAGGTCCTACAGGCCCTGGAGTCCCTTTACGCTTCTGAAGATGGAAAAACAACATGTCTTTATGTTATACCGTACTGTTATATGTGTATATAAATTTGTACATGCATCAAGACTAAATTCATGTATCACTGTTATTGTGCTTAATTGAAGTTATACAGTGTAATATCAAACTACTGCTCATAAAAAGGAAATTTTAACTAAACGTTTAGATACATTTCAAGGTTAATCATGCTGTAAGACAAACCTACCGGCCAGGAAGATATCAGCTTCTTATAGATTTTCTTTTTCTGGAAGGAAACAATGGAGAATAAATTATTCTTACAATATATTCTTTCATAAATAATGCTTCTGTAAACTGATAAAAAGGCACACAGCAATACAAAAGCTACATGCTAAAAACATTTAAGCTAAGCACAGTTATATTATGCTAAATTATGATAACCTATGCTAAGAAAAGCTAAGCTAAGAAAAGCTAAGCTATGCTAAGATAAGACAAGTTAAGATAAGAGGAACTTTGCAGTGTGACAGCAGCATTGGCAAAAACGCAAAAACATGGAGACACTGATAAAAAAAAATACATTAACACAAATAAATAGCGCAAACTATAATAATACACACGACAATAGTAATAAGTGAAACAGGCAGTAGTTGCACAAACTACACACTGGAAATAGTGCACAGAGTTCTTCTATATTTAGAAAAAAATAATATATTGCACAGATGCTTCCATGTGCAGAAAATAATGATATTGTCCAGATTTAATTGGCAGATTTGAGAATATGGTGACACATTAAGAGGTGACTGGAGGCACTAAAACACTTGCAGTAAATAGATGGAAACTGGAACAATATTCTGTTCATTCGTGGCCAATATAAACCTAGCAAAAAAAAAAAAAAAAAAAAAAGCATCAAAGTTTGTGAGTGTGTTGGTCATGTGACTCTTTCTGAGGATTTAACTTCTCATGTGATACACAATTATAATCTGTACAACAAAAGTTACTATTCTGAACAGTGGCATCCGTACAAGAATTATAATAAGTAAATTTTTCAAACTTATTTGTAGTAGTATGTCAGCTACAGATATACTCCACATCCCTAATAACCATATCTCTGATGTTAAATGCCATGAAAGCACACAAACATTGATTGTATGCGCTCTCAATCTATTAAAGTGGCTTAAAACACCATTACAAATGCTTTTATTTAATTAAGTCTTCTGTCAAACATATAACTAAATGTACAGAAGGTGTCTGGTGCTGCAGAAGTTCACCTTGAAGGCCTCCCACTCTTCTTCTGAGGTTTTGAACACAACGATGGCCGGCATCCCTGGAGGACCGACCGGACCTCTGTAGCCGGTCTGACCGGTGCGGCCCATAACGCCCTGATAACCCTGAGAAAGAAGAAAACACCGAGTTACTCTGAGGTGGAAAAAAGGTAGGATTTAAGATTATAATGTCGTCTTCTGGATAAGCTCTGACAGAAATAAGGATTTGGACTTTTATTCAAAATAAATCTAAGATGCATTAGGACATCTTGACCACCAGGGGAATGAAAAATACAACAACATAAATCTCGTGTAATTTTGCAATTTTTTTTTTACGTTACTGAAAGTTACCGTAAACCCTTAAAAAAGGAGAACCATAAGGAACTATGGGGTTATTCATGTTACTCTGCTTGCTTGTAGGGTTCCAACAAGGGACTTTTAACATGTCAATTCAGAGAAGAAATTACTGGAGGAACTGATAGAATGGGACCTAATTGACACTTTACACCTGTAGGTACACTTTGTTTTGGTTATTTTATTGTTTAAACTTTGTGTTATTGTAATTATGTACATTGCAATACTTCAAGATGTATATAATCTAATACGTTTGATCCATATTATGATAAATGAACAATAAATCTGAGTATTATATAGTCATTTTTTAATTTTAGTCCATTATGAAATAAGTTTTTCAGCACTAAAAAAAAAAATTCCCATTTCATTGAGTGAAACTGGATATACTTTAACCCTCCTGTTGTCTTCATTTACGGGCACCAAAAAATATTGTTTCCTTGTCTGAAAAAAATCCAAAAAGTCAGCAAAAAAATTCCACAAATTTCTGAAAATTTGCAAAACCTTCAGGAAGAAAATTCCAATAATTTCTTAAAAGTTTCCCTTACAAGTTTTATATATTGGAACCAAAAGATGATTCGGTTCAGATTTTTTTATTTATATATATATATATATATATATATATATATATATATATATATATATATATATATATATATATATATATATATATATATTCCAAATTTGGCAAAAAAATTGTAAATGAGAAAAAAAAAATGAGTAAAAATCTTTCAAAAAAATCTTTAAAATATCTAGTGATTACATGTATATTAGTAAAACTATTTAAAATTTTTCTTAAGAACATTCTTTTAAACATTTTTTCCACCAAAAATGTTCAAAAACTTCCCAAAAATGTTGAAAATGTGGTCAGCAGAAGCTTCACTGTGAAAATATTTTTTTTCTCTCCACATTTTCAAACTTTAAAATGGGTCAATTTGACCTGCAGGACGATACGAGGGTTAAAGACAGAAACAACGTGGGAGGGAAATTATCTGAAGAGGAACCGAACTGGCACAAAAGAGCTGCTGACATACTAAGAAACAGCAACAGGTTCTTCTGGCGAATCAGTTAGAAAACAATTACCAACAACAGAAAACCTGGTTTCTAACTAGCTTGTTGGACCCAAACTTCCTTTCCAAACCACTGCTTTATTAACTTTCTGAGCTGATATGTCAACCACACATCTAAACAGGGAGACTCAGTAATAAAGTCTACTTCATTTGCGATTTATAAATGTCTGTAAATCCAAACAAAAAGCTAAAATCAAAGATAAGCTGCAGATTTGGACACAGTATCAATCTGAAAAAAGTCACTTTGCTGAATGTTAAGACAAAAACAACTTATATAGTTTTATTCTCTCACATACTTTGTCTCCTTTAGGTCCTGGTGGTCCTGGGAGTCCGGGTGAACCTTGCAATCCCTAAAAAAAAAAAGAAAAAGTCAGAACAGGTAGATGTGGATAATAACAACTTGCGTATAATAATCCACGTATGCTAAGACTTATTGAAAAGTCAGAACATTTCAAAACTTCAGTTCAACACTACAGACACAATACAGGAGCAGAAATGTAGCTATCACAGAGAATTATGTTTGATATATTTAAATGTGGTTTACTGGATAAGGGCTATTTCAACATTATTATCATTATTTTTGACAAGTTGAGTTAGTAATATTGCATCCACTTAATATTGCATTTAATTTAAATTCAAGATGAGGCAACCTGATAAAATGCTTGATAATTTTTCTTCATCCTGAGTTGAAGATTTTTCAATCCCCTATCCTACCTAATTAACCCTTGTGTCGTCCTGCGGGTCAAAATTGACCCGTTTTAAAGTTTGAAAATGTGGAGAGAAAAAAAAAATTTTCACATTGAAACTTCTGATGACCACATTTTCAACATTTTTGGGAAATCTTTGAACATTTTTTGGTTGGTTTGGTTTTTTGGATTTTTTTGTGAATGTTCTTAAAGAAAAGTTTAGAAGTTTTACTGATATATATGGAATCACTTTAGATATTTTTAAGATTTTTTGGAAGAATTTTACTCATTTTTTGAAAATATTTACAAGAATTTTCTTGCCAAATTTGGGGGACTTTTTCAAAATAAAATTTTTAAGAGAAACTTTGAAGGAATTATTGGAACTTTCTTTCTGAAGGTTTTGCAAATTTTCAGAAATTTGAGGAATTTTTTGCAGAATTTTTGGATTTTTTTCAGACAAGGAAACAGTACTTTTTGGTGCCCGTAAATGAAGACAACAGGAGGGTTAACATCCCTGAATAACTGAAGATTGTATGTTGGAGGACCTGTTGGCTGAACAAATACACAGAACATCTCATGGTGACAAAGTTACATCTTTCTGAAATAAATTCCATCAACGCAATGAATTTGGGGATATTTTTAATTGTAACATGCCCAACAGTGGACTTGTGTATATGGTTTATTCTGCACCTGCTGATACTATTGATGGAATATGTTGTTCTGCTAAAGTTAGTCACATTCAGCAGTGAAATTTGGACAGTTTGCTCCTCAGTTTCGCAAAATGTTAAGCCAACTTTTCATTTGTGCTGTTGACTTTTCATAATAAGTAACTGTCAACTATTTCTGTGAGTCCTGATATCTGCTTTTAGCAACAGTTTGGTTTAGCAGGTTACTGAACTGAATCATCTTTTGGTTCCAAGTGACCTCAATGGAAATGGTTTAATTTCAGTAATCAAGCAAAAATGCCACTTCAATAATATGGTAATATCACTTGGAACAATGTAACTTTTATAAATAATCATTAACTTGTGTTTATGCTCCCAATCGTGAAGCGTGTAGCAACTGAAAATACCTTTGATTATAGAGGAAATTCTCAATATAGTTTGTTGGTTGAACATAATTTCAATAAAACTTGTCAGAACTAAAAACAAAAACTGGTTACTTAATTGGCCCGTCTTACTGACTAATCTTCTGGTTCCAAGTGACCGTCATGGAAACAGCCTGATTGTGATAATTAGGTAAAAAAATCTCTTCACATTATATGGAAATACTCACTGGAACAATTTATTTTTTATGAATAAGCAACTTTAAAATGTGTTTTTATGCTGCTAATCATTAAATAAGTGGTGTTTGAATGTAGTTTATTGATTGAATACAGTTTTCTTAGAAGTTCTCTTTACTCAAAAATTTCATTTAAACCGTTGCATCATTTATTTTTTCATTTTAAGTGAATGCAGATGTCAATCTGAGACACCAGAATCTAATGTTCCACTTCCACAGTTTAGCCACAGGAGGGAGGCATCGTCTTTTCATTGGAGAAACTAGCCTTCTTTTCTACAGTTGCTTGGTTTTCTAAGTGCTAGAATTGACAAAGTCCTCAAATCAACTTCATTCAAAATCAGTTTTATCCAAATTAATGGCAGAAATTAAGATGAGAATATCATTTAAACGAGATTCAAATTTCGTCTATGGTGTGTTTATGTCTTTATCATATCAGAAACACTCCTTTATATCACTGTGAGGACATTTAAAGAGCCTATAAAGACAAAAAAACCCTGTGAAATCCAGCTGAATTCATGCCAACATCTTACCCTTTGACCTCTGATTCCTGCTTTTCGTCCTGCATCATGACGTCCGACTATAGGAGGCTGTTTGGTGTCGAACTGAGAGATTAAATCAGGTGAAGACTGATTGTAAAACTGGTCCGCATCTTCACTTTCTTTTTCCATCTTTGCATGTCGGTGTCCTTCATCTTTCTCCTCCTTTAAATCAGTTCCACTTCCTTGTTCTCCACCTGAAAGTGAGGTAGTTTTGGGTGTTTTCAACTTATCTTCCACTTCCTCTCTTTCTTTAAAGCCACTTCCTAAAACCTTTTTCAACTTAATCTCCATGTTGCTGCTGTTCACAGTGTCTCCAGTTTGTAAGGTTGGAGTTAAAACTGTCAGGTTTGAGGCTGGAAAGTCTTCTGTTGCTGCTTGAAGTGAAGGACTACTGACTACATTAGCTGCAGGTGTAACCGCTAATGATGAAGCTTCCTGTTCCTCTTCAGATGAAGTCTGTAAGCTGGAAACAACAAACTCTGATTCTGTGGTGAAGCCTGATATATCAGTGGCTGTTTCAGCAAACTGTGAACCGTCAGAGACGGTTGCTTCTGTGCTTGATGTTCCTGATGAGAAACCAGTAAGTGTGGGGTTCTCAGGCTGGATGTAACTTGGAATGGACGTCTCAATGCTGTCCAAGATATTTGTTGTGGAGTCTTTGTTGGCTACACTGGAAGTTGGATGAGTTTGAGTGGAAGGAGTTTTGGTTATGGAGCTCTCTGATTCTTTCACTGATGCGTCAGGGAGAAAAGTTGGGTTTGTTTTTGGTTTATCTTCTTCTCTTTCAGCCTTGGTGCTTTCTTCACGTGCAGGATTTGACCTTAAAGTGGATGTTCTGCTCACTGGATCCAGTCTTGGAGTCGCCGTGGTGCCGTCAGCCGGCAGTGTTGTGCTTTGAGGATAATTTTCTGGTCTGGATGTAACTCTGATCGCAGACTGAACGGTCACTTCATCTACAGATCCAACCTGCTGGGAGAAGTTAACACGAGGAAATACTTTCAGGTTTTATCAGTAAATTCAGGGCTGTGTTTTAACTGTCTTCTCTCCCAGTCCATTATTGAATACCTTCATTCTACAATATACAGGGCATCCCTAAAGTCTGAATACACAGGAACATTTCATTAACGATAATTTTTGCCAAGAAAGAGTTGAACTGGTACTTCTCAGTGGACGTGAAGGATGGACATATTGAAAGATAGCAGATGAATTTAATGCACGTCATCCAAGGAGGATTCCACTTGACTTTTCCACGGTGGCGAAGGTGGTTAAAAAGTTTAAAGAAACGGGCAGTGTCATGGACAAACCCCGTTCTGGACGACCAAATGCATCAGCTGAAACTAAAGAATTGCTCATGGCTAAAATTAATGCTAGCCCCCAAAAAATCACTCCCCTTACCCTAACCCTATCTTTCAATATGTTCATCTATCTTCTTTTGACAAAGCCATATTTAATCTGTGGAGGCAAAAAAATTATAGTTAATGAGATTTCTTATGTGTTCAGACTTTAGGGACACCATGTAGAATAATTCTTCAAAAAAAAGCAATGATCTGAAAAACAACATGAAGAAATGCAGTCAAATGAGCCCATCTTTCTGAGATTATCTGATGTAAATAAATAAATTCAGCTAATTTTCAGTTAACTGAACTTGTGGTTGATCTTAAAAATGTCAAATAAAACATTTTTAGGCCACTTTAGAACTTAAAAGCATGACTTTTTCTAACTTGAGTCATTTTGACAGCTGACAGTTTACTCAACTTATAAACTTTAGTTTCCGAGAAACAGAACTACTAAACCTGCATATCACTTCTACTGAAGATGATCAAGAACGGCACAAATTTGTGCAACAGATGAATTTAAATCTTGGTTACATCTAAACCAAAGTTTAAGTTAATCTTTCAGAAATTCGAGAATAAGTTGAGCTCATGAAACTCTAAACCATGAGAAAGGAAAGTTCAGGGAAATATCAATTACACTGTAAAACACTATAGAGATTTAGTCAAATCAACTCATCTGTTCCTGTTTACTTATTGTAAATAAATGTGATTTGCTAATAGCTAGTTAATTGAGCCTAAAAAGTCTTCTAACTCGAACCATTTTGACCTGAAAATGAAGAGTTGAATGAATGAACTGCTGAGAGTTCACTCAACTCATTTAATAAAGTTTATAAGAAATAACCATTTGATTTCAGCAAATTTCCCAGGATGCATTGTTAGAGAGTTAAAATTCCACACAGACTCTTATTTTTTTGTATTTAAAGGAGACACACATTGTGGAAACTTGCTGTGTGTCTTAATTAGATCAAATTCTGGTCATCACTTCCTCATAATAATCTAAATAATTCTAATTATGATCATACTACAAACATATTAACATTACCAACAGCACTAACATTACAATTAATGTCTGTATTGAATTCAGTCCCTACATTCATAGATTTAGAATTTATCTCACTGGAAACAGGAGCAGTCTCACAGACTGTCTTTGTAGTGACTCGCTTTGGAATTAGAACAAGTCTAAATAAATAAAAACATCTGTGTTCTGAGGGTGTGTTTGGCCTTTTAGAACCTATGCACCTCTAAAACTACATCTGTACCATCTCATGTGCCCTTTAGATTGATTTATTAATATAATAGTGTGATTGTGTTGTTTTTAATAGTATTTATTCACAGTATTTTCTTGGTTAAAGCATTTTTTTTAGCATGATTCCTGTCTGAAGCCACACAGTGAGAGTTTTCTGACTTCATAGAAGTTTTATTTGTTTTGGAGACCAGCTGTAGTTATACTTGTGTGTGAGTTCGCCCCGAAGCAGTTTTCTTTCGGGAATGTTTGCTTTTCTGAACAGACTGTTTTTCACATCAGCAGAGCAGAAAGCACAAAAAACTCTACTGTGATTTCAGCTCTAGAGTTTGGAGGATTTACTCTCATTTTTGTGCCCCATAAAGTTCATTTATCTTAGAAACACGGCTTCTCCTGTGCTTTAAAAATGCATCAAACCACTGCAATTAGTTCAGGGAATACATTTTGTACACAGAAAAACTAGAAAAAAACATTTCTTCTGTTGAGCAGAAAACAGCAGAAACAATCCACCCATTTCTAAATTTAATCTGTTCTGTTTTTAAGACAATTGTTTTGGTTGTAAAACTGATAATATTGGGGGAAAAAAGCTGTAAAGTGTTTGTACCTGTTCGTCTATCAGAGCTGAACATGTGCTGCTGTTTTCTCCAAACTGCTGCTCAGCTGATAAAATCACAGAGCCCTGAACACAACACAAGCACATATTATCAATATATTGCATTATTACACACATTTTTCTGCAGGTTTGCCTTCACTGTAAACACCCGTTGCCTAATTCTAACCCTTAATTTAACTTTAAATCAAGTCTTCACCCTAAAAGTTGTATTTTGTCCCCAAAAAGTGAGGCTACAACCTAAAATGTGACTATAAAAGCAGATTTAAGTCCACACACAGGCAACAGAAGGCCAGTTTGAGGTCAAACCTTTATAGTTGACTAAATTATGTTGTTGTCATCATTTACATCATATGATCATAACAAAGGTTGCCTTAAATTTCTACAGTTTATACATCACTTTTAAAACTGTACATCAGTGCAGAAGTGATACAGACATTTATCACATTTGAGGTTTTTAAAAAACAAAACATTCATATAATCTGAGTTATAATCCTACATATTTTTCCTCTGACTTCCTCCCTCATTGGTTTTACTGCCGCTGATCAAATCCTGCCTCTTTGTTTTAGTCTTTGTCATGCAGAGAAAGAAGAAAGTTCAGGGACTGTAGAAAAAACAGCTCTTAGTATGCAAATAAACGCATCTGTTTAATTCACTGTCAGGCCTCATTCTTTTAGAAACAATGTGAAGGTCACACCAAAAAGTCTCACAGGTTAAATTCCGCAGGGAAAATAATGTTGGCTGATATACAAATCTTCCACTCTTCCTCTCATATTTAATACATGATCACATAAAAAAAAGCCAAAACCTGATACTGAAACTTTTAAATTGCTGATTATACACCAGGTCACATAACTACAGGAAGATATAATGCAGATAAATTAATGTCAACATTTACAGAGAGAAACGTTAAAAGACGAAAGCTAGTAGAAGATTTCGCATTTTTAATTTCTTTCTTTCTTTATTTTAGCAGTTTATACCTCTATTTTTTTGTCAATTTACTGTGACTTTACAGATGTAAAATAACAGAAAATATCTACTAAAATCACAAAAAAAACATATTAATTTGCATGTTAACAGTAAAAAAAAAAAAAAACAGGCCAAAACTGTAAATAACTTTCACATCAAAAAATCATATTTTTGCCAACTGTATTTCATTCTTTTACAACATTTGACTGTACAATTTAACAGTATTGTTATTATTTTTAAATCAGCAAAAAATACAGTTATTTTGCAGCTCATGACAAATAAAAGTTTGAAAAACTTTTTTTTTAAAATATCTGTTATTTGACAGATTTTCAGTTTTTCTAAACTATAGACAATATGCAGTAAAATCTAAGATAAAAGTACTGATTTGTACATTAAGAGTAAAGAAAAAAGGGCAAAACTGTACAATCTAAAACATAGATATTCGAAAACAGACACTGAAAAACGGTAAATACAGTCTTTTTAAACTGATATTTTACAAATTTTCCCCGTTTTGTTGAATGACAAATGATTTGTAGTAAAATCACAGAAAAAACATGTTAATTTTACATCTCGACATTGAACAAAACAGACTGAAACTGTAAATAATATCTACATCAAAAACTAGTGTTTTTTCTTTTAAATTATACTATTTTGACTGTATTAAAATCAGCTAAAACTACTAGAGTTCTACAAAAACTGAATAATGAAGGATTGAAAATGGTAAATATCTTTTATAACTGCTCTGCTATAGATGTTTTACTGTATTTAAATCAGCTAAAAATAGGAAAAAAATATGCCATTATTTGACTTTTTTTTTTCATTTTTACAGTTTTTTGAAAATGATCGCATTCCTCTATTTTTTAACATATTTTTGTGGTATTCTTGCAGCCAGATTTTTTGTTTATTTATTTATTTATTTATTTATTTACAGGACTGGTTTTACAGTGTAAACTAATTGTCAGGTGTTTCTCCCACTTCCAACGACCAGCTGTTTTCATTGTTGAATTGAGATTTAACATGTGCAGCTTGGATTTCTTCTGCATCTTAAAAAGAGGCAATTTTAATCACATTTTAGTACATTTACTCTTAATATTTTTTAGCAGAATTATCAGCATATTTATACTTTTAACTTTAAGTGCATAGAGTGCAATCCAATTTCCAAACCCAATAAAGTACAAATATCAGAAACACTGGCAATAAACGGACATTTTAAATTGTCCATCATTCACAGGTACAAATCAAAATGAATTAAATGGTATTTTAACCTTAGTTACAAATCAACTGTACTCTAATTAGACATGAGTTTTGTTCCTTTAAATTTGCCAGCATTGTTTTTTCAGAGCCTACTTTCAATCTTGGCATCCAAAACCTAAACAAAACAGTCGATTCTGCTTCTACCTCAAGTCGTCACCAAGTTGGAGGAGTTTAACTTGAATCCACCTCTAATGATTTCATAGAAACAGAAGTTCCATACTCCAGACTTACATAACTCAGCAGCAGCAGAAGAACCGCAGCAGAACCCTGCATGGTTTCAACCTCTGGACTCCTCAGTCTGGATGAAAGTCACAGCTCCAGTCCGTCCAAGGCTCTCCAGAGGCTGCACATGAACGACACGCCTCCCTTCTGGAGGTCTGATCCAGAACCGTCCTGTAAAACCAACAGAGCAGATCCACAGAGAGTCTCAGCCAGACATCCAAACTCTCACATATTTATAGTTAAAGATCTCAGTCTGCCTCCAGTGGCGGAGCAGCAGCAGACAGGCTGCAGCTGAACACTTCAGCAGGAAACTGCTGAGGTTTCTATCTGAGCCTGACGCTAAACACAAGGTGGAGGTCATTTAGTTTTTGGAAAAGCGCTTTATAAATAAAAATTTGTTATTTACTTCCCCAAGTGGCCCAGACAGTTCAAACCTCAGCCGAAGATCAGTGAAAGAGAGACGAAATAGTATGAAAAAAATTAAATAAAAATGTATATAACCTGATTAAATAAGAGACGAAACAATAATAATACAAAATAAAATAAAAATGTATATAGATGACAAAATAAGAGATGACATAATAATATAAAATTCAAGATATATGTACATAACATGACTATATAAGAGACTAAACAATACTGATGTCAAATAAAATTAAATATATATATAAAATGACCAGATGAGAAACTAAATACAAAAAATATAAAATAAAATAAATGTATATAACATGACTACATGAGAAACTAAATAATACTAATATAAAATAAAACAAACGTATACATGACTAAAATAAGAAATTAAATAATGGTAATAAAATATAAAATAAAATAAAAAAACTCACAATTCTAAATAAGAGACTAAGTAAAAATAATATAAAATAAAATATATATGTACATAACATAGTTAAACAAGAGACTTAGTAATAATACAAAATAAAAAATATATATACTGTATATATAACATGACTGAATAAAACACTAAATAATATTAACATAAAATAAAAAACAACTATATATGCACATATAATTGCTAAATAAGATACTAAATATTAACTACATTGAATAATTAAACAACATATAAAAATAAGACAAAAACAAAGCTTGCTGACAGGGAATTCAATAAGTCTTTCAATACATTGTAGAACCTTAACCTTAATATTCATTATAGCCAGGTAAGGTTGTATTATATATAGTTTCTCTGTAGGATTTGAATCCATGATATCTAAAATCATAACGAGTTAATATCAGACTGGAACCTCTGATGGTAAACGTGTTCGAACATCGTGTTTTAAAGTTGTTCTGTAAATCTCAGGTTACGTTTCCTGACTTTGTGTTTATACACTGATGCTAAATCAGGTATGTCAGTATCATAAATTAGTTAACTGTTAACTGTAGCTAAGTGTCCTGCAGGTCACAGCTGATCAATCATAACGAATCAATAACTGCTCTCTCTATGTGCTGTTGGTTAATGATTGGCAGATATAAATTAATCTACGTTAATGTTCCTCCACAGAACTCTGTTACTGATGAATGTTGATCTCTCAGTTCATTCTGAGTTAATATCTCTGTTCTTTGGTTCAGACTGTTTTTAACAGTTTCTGTTAATTTCGCTGAGAAAAACTTATGTTGAAATGATTCTTTCAGAAACAGTAACATTACTGAGGTCTACCCTCTATCACAACGGACCACAGTGCTACTTTCTACTGCTATTTAATGTTAGATTCAGATTCAGAAAACTTTATTTGTCCCCAGGGGGCAATTAGAAAGGCACATAGAGCAGGCAGTGCAACAATGACGTAATAAGAAATAGGGATAAATATATATACAAATCTAGAGCAAGTAATACAGAAATAAAAACAAAAAAGAGAGAAATAAGACAAAAACACCGCTTAGTAACATACTAGTGCAAATATGTCATACATAGTGCAAATATGAATGAAAAGTAGGTGCAATAAATGTGAAACAGAACATATATGACAAAAAACATAACACTCTATTGTACTACATTCAAATCCTGCTGTGTTCACGATGATATTTAATGTTCCAGCAGCTGGAATGAAAGAACCTTGGAGATCCCGATCTACACTGCAGTAACAAGTACTATAACATGTGAATCAGTCATTAAACAACATTAACGACTAGAGAGTAGATTTATGGTTTTGTTCAGCTAAACTTCAGAGACTCAGCAGATATTCAGGGCTACTGACAACACAGAACCTTAACGTTACTGTTTTAATAGCATTTATGTTTTCTAAATATTACAGTAATGTGATTCAGTGTCTCCACTGATAGTTTAATTAACTAAATGTACTACATACAGTAACACAACACGCTTCGGCTGCCAACATGAAACACAAACATCGTTAGCTTAATGCTACATCAGCTTCAGGTTACGACAGAGCAGCTAGCTCGGTTATCATAGCGAACTCACATTAAAGCTAATATTTACTGGATGCTGACGCTCTTCTCTGGTCAACACACACACAAATAAACTCAACCAACATCTGGAGTGCAGAAAAATTTTCTGTGGAAAATGTTCTGCTGCTCCACCGACAAACAAATGAACAGTTATTATATCAGAATTAAATCCAAACGAGGAGAACAGAGTTTACAGTGTATGAGTGTCTCGGCTGCATCCTCCAGACGACCTGTCAATCATTTAAGACCAGACTGTCAATCAAGTAGCCCCGCCCCCTGACGGGACTAAAACTATAACACTTCATATAAAACTCAGTGTTGATTTATTTTCACATCGGCCACCTGATTTCTGACCATGAAAACGAACGAAAAAAATATCCCGAGCCGTAGACAATCCGTCTATGGAGTTTTAGTTTGTCGTGCAGCTTCCGGTTTTGCAGACACCCTTCTCAACCATCCACCTGAGGAGACGGTTTGAAAACGTCACAAGCGAGGAAACGATTACCCACAATTCCAAGGGGCAGCTTCAGACTCAACTTATCTAGCGGCTCATAGGAAAACTAAAGCAAAGAATAAGGTCAAACCACCGTGGGGCAGTCACGTATTCCTCGGAGATTGTGTCCCACATGGAAATGTCCCCCCCCCAAAAAAAAACACGTCAACATCATTAGTGACATCCCGTCATTGGACAATAAATACAGGTCGAACTCCTAGCGACTTCTGTAGCAGGTTCCGTTTCCTGTTGTTTCCTGCTGTATTGATCAATATCTTCCCTTTCGTATAGGACCTTGTAGTCTAATACCGCTATAAACCCTGTTTGCGGGGAATATTGATAATGCAGCAGGGAGCAAGAGTAGAAGCGCAAGCCTGCGAAGTAAGCGCTATTTTTCTTAAACCTGTATGTGGATCTCTTATATATTTACTAATTTGGAAACATCCAGCAGTTCGGACTGTCTCTCAAACGGAGCCCACTCAAAGTACAAATCAATCGGTGGCACTTTTTAAAAACACACCACTTCATTAAAACACCATTGCAGCTCTTTTACAAAACCAGCTTTTCACTCTTATTATTACGTCCTGGCAGAATACAAACTGTATTTCCAGACAGACAGCTAACAAAAAAAAAAGACAGAGCCGGCAGGCTTGACTGAGGTTGACTTGTGTCTACTGAGTCTTTGTCCTTTAGAACATTTTGGAAAACTGCAACACACATAAAAGGGTACATGTCACAAATAAGTAAAATAGAATAAAATGCACCCACAGCAAGTCAAACGTAGCATGAACACAGCAACAGAGATGCAAGTCCACACACACATCACAAATGAGGCTCCACAACAAACGAACTAGCCCTAGCAGCTTAGCGAACCACATGCTAGCGATTAGCCTCGCGGTTAGCGTTAGCGTCGTTAGCATGGTTTCTTAACTTAAAGTAAACGCCAAAAAACACCACCTTGACGCTCATAGTGTCTTTAAACAACTTAAACAAATAGCAGTCGTGCTTACTGATTGTTCCACTGCAAGGCTCAGAAAATGAATGAATTCTGTGCTGAAGCATTGAACACATGAACGCCGGTCGTCTTTTTTCAAATACGCAATTACGCAGAAGCACCACCAGGGGGACGATTAAGCCAATTCGGATCTCGCCGCGCGCAAGGTATGCTGGTCCGGGTGAAAGGTCTGGATACCCCAGATCATAAACATGGCCGAGTGCTACACAGATATTGATTACTTTGAGCGTTGTAAAGTCGGTGCTTTAAAGGAATTTTGTAAGAAACGAGGATACAGTGTTATCGGGAAGCGAAAGAAAGAACTCGTGTCCCTTGCTTGGGCATTGTCATTTCAAAAGGCCCCAATAGTTTTAACAAAACAGCAGGAAAGGGAGGCTGTCAACCTTGATTATAAATCCCTGCTCGAGATCGATGTTTACGGGTGTCACCTGAGAATTCCAGATCCTTTAGAGCTCAGAGAAGGTTGGGAGAATGAGTCGACAGCAGCAAATAAATGGCCACCCTGCATGTACATAGATATCAATAATTATCTGATTAGCAAGGACGAGCAAAACTTGCTAACGAGATTCGCTAACGACTACAAAGTCGGCACGACGTTCTGGATCTTTTCTTTCAGTAGGAAATGTGACGAGTACATAAGGCGGGTCACATATACAGCGCGAGGTTCCTTTATTGCACTTGTGAATAGGGCAAAACTCTTCCATCCACTTCTTTAGCCCACGGGTACCGTTGTGGCAGTCCCGCACTGAACAATGGGACCTGGCATATTGCCTTAAAAAGACTTTAAGCAGTGTAAACACTTAATAGTTGCTACAAATATCAAGTCGTTCCACTGCGATAGTATGGCTTTGTTGATAACGTAGTGTGGGATGAACTCTGACCTGGAAGCTATTGAGGGATAAACGCGCATGCGTACTGATAATTCCGATTTGGCTTAAGAGTCACAACACTTACCCTTCGCTTTTATGGATCTCATCGCTTAGAAATCAATCACACATCAATTTTGGAAGCACAACAATCTCATGAGCTCTTCTTTTGCTGACTCTGTCCTGACGGTGGATCACAGACCGACACTTCAGCTCCACTACGTCCTGCATCTTCCACAGTCTTTTTCACTTGTCCTGCCTTCAACAGTCCACTCATGTTTTTCAGAAAGCGAATCCTACCAGCAAATAATATTCACTGGAACAAAAGTAAATCCCTCAATGTTTGTGGAAACATCAGTCAAATAACAAACACAGACCGTGACGTCGTCGCTCAGAGACTCACTTTCTGTCCCTTGGGCACACGTTGTTGCCGATGGACGAGTGGATAAAACTGCGCGCTTGAAATGCGAAGGTTGACGGATCGTATCCCCCCGGGATTAATTTAATATATCGACAGCTGCAGTCTGTGAGCTGTTGCGAAGCTCGGCTTTCACTATGCTGATGACAGCTTTACTCACTATAGACTGGACAATAAAGATGGACGGGGCTACCGTACCGTCACATCTACAGGTCAGTGTTTAGGTCATTTTAGTAACTTCTTGTACTCTTCTCCACATCTGGACAATGTCACATATAAAGCAGTGACCTACGTTACTGTAGCTGAAGTTACTGTGACACTATAGGGTCTTAATTGCGATATTTAGACTTGATTTTCTACTGTGGCTAAATTGTGCTGCATGAATAGCTGGACTTGATTAAATACAAATTACATCTGATGAGTAAGGAAATACTACTGTCCTGACAATCACAGATTTTATTTAAACTAGGACATTTTCTCACATGCAAAGTTTGAGTTTAGATGTAAAATTTATGAGTTTACTTTATTATATCTTTGATGGATCCTCAGATTCCAAATATGTAGTTTATAGTCTGCCTCCTTTGCCATTGAACTTCACCTTGAGCCTCCCACCTCCATCCTTTCTGATCCAGGGTCAGGAGGCAGGACTGTGGTTCAGGTGAGGAATGTGGCAGGAAGGGCAGAATTGGAGGAGCTGCTGCCTGAGGACGTCTGAGGTGGCTGAGGTTGGGTTTACGGTAAACGGTGTGTGGTGAAGACGCAAAGCTCCTCCCTGCAGCTGAAAACTGAAGGAAATGAAAGGTGACACCAGGGGGCGCTATCCAGGACACAACAGTCCAGGTATCAGGTCCAGTCTGGACTGACAGAAGCCATAATCTATCCAACTAAGCTGGCACATAAATATAAGAGCATTTTAATGCTACATATAGCAAAAAAACATAACCAAAAATCCAGTATTTCAGTATTAATAATGTTCATGTTCTACCTTAAAGTTTGTATGTACAATCTGAACACTGAAAGCAACTAAAATTGTACAAATTCTTATTGGGAGTGTGTCATTTTCGACAGACAAAAACGTTTCCAATCAGAATAACTTTGCGCTCACAGTACGATAGTAACTTTCAGATCATCTAGTGGCAATTTTGGGTGTCAGTTATCAGTTTGGGGTCAAAAATCTAGCTCTAATATTGACGTAATACTAGCACAACAGCTTTCTTTCTACAGAATTTCAAGGTGTTTCCTATTGAAACAACCCAAAAACCGAGAAAAATGCATCTTTACATCAGATGTTGGAGGAAATGCTTTGTTAAAGATGCAAGATTCTTGGCATAAAAATAGAAATGATTTGAGCCGCAAACAACTATCTGCTCGGGAAAGACATTGCAGAGTGATGGTGTCCTTGGCAGAAACTGAAGTCACACTCACTTTATGTCTGTTGTTACTAATTTGAGGTTCTTTGTTCTGTGTTTGGGCAGTTGGCCCAGCTTTAAGTGCATGTTGGTGCATGTGAGCTCCTCCTACTGAAACTGTTGGCTCACACAGTCTGCTAAACAGACCAGAAGTGACCTCCCACAACAATTACGAGAAGCAAAAGTGCAGCCCAGTGTTTAGACAGTGCCCCAGAAATAACCCACATTTTAAAATAAAGTATTATGTTGATGTTATTTACTGGAGTTTTGCACTTTCAGCTCAATGTGAGGGTCTTTACTACTGATTTGTGGCTCAAACTAAAAATCAAGAAACACTAAATGCATCTAACAGCTATAGATATTGATTTTACAAACTTTTATTTATGTTTTGTCAATTAATATTTTGAGTTCTGGACTGTGATGAGCATTTCTCGCACTTTTCTTTGTTTTATTTTTTGTTTTATCGTGCAAATGTTACTGAAAATATTCAGCAGTAGCAGCTTGAATTTCACGCTTCTACCTCCCACCTATTACCTTCCTATAATGAGCAACCCTTAGTACTTTCAAGAACCACATTCCCTAAATAAAGAGCTTTTTTACATGGTAAAGGCACTATGAAGAGCCAGAGAGATTTCTGAAGAGCCGTTTTTTCTCCGAGAACACCACTGCCAGCTCATTGTAATTTAAATTCTAATTATTCGAGCTGAATCAAAGCAGTTGAAAAGGTACAAACATAACTTTACAAGCAGAAATCTTGAATTTTGTTAGTTCATAAAACTGGATTCCAGAGTTTTAAAAATGTCTCATTTTATATTTAGTACCATATATTATGTGAATATTTGTGCAAATATCAGAATATTTGTCTTTTCTGTGGGTGTGTTGTAGTCCTTTCTCACATATAGTTCTGTTCCCGCCGTCTGATGACAGTAGAGTCTTGGCTCCGCCTTCTGACGGTAAAGCTCCTCCCCCTGCAGCGATGACATCATCACGCTCAGCTCATCTGGAAACCTGTCGTGTAAACGTTAGCACGTAGGCAAATAAACCTGCACTTACAGAAAACTCTCCCACCTATAGTCCTGAGAACACACAGAGTTAACAAGGACCCACATGTCCGTTTGTGTTCGGTGTTCAGACGAATCTACAGGACAGATTTAAAGTCCTCATCCAGAGAAACTAAAGACGTCCTCACAGAGACGCTTCACACGTTCCTGTTAACTGTATCACAAAGCTGACACTTTCAGATGCCGTTAGTTCCCAGTGTGGAAACATCTGAGGTCAAATTTAACACTGAACCTTTCAACCTGCACATCATGGAAACAGAATCCTCCCTCGAAAAACAAGTTCACCTCAGTCTGGTGTGACCTCAGGAACTCTGAGTGTGAGAAATGATATTTTACTGCAGTAAAACCTGCATTAATCTTATGTCTACCTATAGGGGAAAGAGCAGTTTCTACTTACATAATCTTGCATTTGAATTTTTGTGCAGCTCTGTTCCATGCATGTGTTGTTGATTTAGAAAAGACAAACATCAACTCACAAACTATGCATCATTTTCAGTGCATACAGCATACAAATGTGAATTAATTACAATTCAGTTGATTAATTAGTTGAAAATCATCTGATGACATGTGAAACTGAGCTTAAGAAAATAAGTTAAATAATCTAAAGTTAACCCTCCATTTGTCCTCATTTACAGGCACCAAAAAATATTGTTTCCTTGTCTGAAAAAAATCCAAAAATTGAGCAAAAAATTCCCCAAATTTCTTAATATTTGCAAAACCTTCAGGATGACAATTCCAATAATTCTTTAAATATTTCCATTAAAAGTATTATTGTAAAAAGAAAAAAACACTCAAATTTGGCAAGAAAATACCTGTAAATATTTTCAAAAAATGAGTAAAAATCTTCCCAAAAAATCCTAAAAATTTCTAAAGTGATTACATATACATCAGTAAAACTTCTAATATTTTTTAAGAACATTCACCAAAATTTTTGTGAATGTTCTTAAGAAACATTTTTAACATTTCTTTTTTTTCCACCAAAAATTTTCAAAAATTTCCCCAAAATGTTGAAAATGTGGGCATCAGAAGTTTCACTGTGAAAATAGCGTTTTTTCCCCACATTTTCAAACTTTAAAATGGGTCAATTTTGACCCGCAGGACGACACGAGGGTTAAATCATCCAGTCACATTGACACTGTGGTAACACATAGAATTGCTTTCATTTTACATTTTCAAAATTTAAAGGGTTTCTTCCTTATATAGCTTGGAAAACTTACCTGTTGGAAGCCACTTCTTTTAACCAGAGTCAGTACAAAGACAATCTGTTGTTAAAATCCCTCTTTGGTTGTGGATTTGTCCTCAACAAACTTGCCTCTCTGTATTAAAGCTAAATGATTAGATTATCTTTACATCAAAATAACCATTCCCTGCCTTTAAAATGGCTCAGATTTAACTGTGCAACATCGTATTTTCTAGAATGTACAGATCTATCAACGCCTCCATCTCTTCTTCACTCTACACTGCACAATGCCGAGTAACGTGCCACTAGAAACTGACTGAACTATTTGTATTAGAATTTCTCAACTTGACCGAAACTGTATTTTTGATGAGCTTGATACTGAATGTAAGATTTTGAAGTCAAACTCAGTTGCTCTGAAATTCTATTTGATTCTCACTGCATTTTCAACCCTCTGTAATCAGTTTCCCCAATTCAGATTCAACTCTTGAAATTTACATTTGAATAGTTCCACAAATCGAGGTCACCTCAGATCCACAGAATTTCTCTTCAGCCGATCAGCATCTGCATTAACCCTCCAAAAAATATTGTTTCCTTGTCTGAAAAAAATCCAAAAATTCAGCAAAAAAATTCCCCAAATTTCTGAAAATTTGCAAAACCTTCAGAAAAATTCCAATAATTCCTTAAAAGTTTACCTTAAAAACTGTATTTGAAAAAATGTTTTAAAAAAGCAAATTTTATAAGAAAATTCTTGTAAATATTTTCCAAAAAGGAGTAAAAAGCTTCCAACAAATCCTAAAAATATCTAAAGTGATTCCATATATATCAGTAAAACTTCTAATATTTTCTTTAAGAACATTCACAAAAACTCAACCAAAATCCAGCGATTTTTGCTGGAATTTGGTTGATTGTTTGTGATTGTTCTTAAAGAAACATTTTTTTTTTAAATATTTGTTTTTTTTTCCCACCAAAAAATGTTTGAAAATTTCCCAAAAATGTTGAAAATGTGGACATCAGAAGTTTTACCGTGAAAATATATTTTTTCCATATTTTCAAACATTAAAACGGGTCAATTTGACCCACATGACGACACCAGGGTTAAATAAACATGAATAGCACGTCACAATGTCAGTAAACAACTTTGATTTCCTTTGCTCTATAGGCGCTACTTGACAAACTGGAGATGAACATAAAATCTTGGATTAGAATTCCTCCTTCAACGAACCAGTAGGTTTTAGAGAAGCTGAACCTGAGTGACTCTGAGCTCTGACAGTTTTCAGCAGGACAGCAAACACTTTTGGACTTCAGCACATACTGAAAGTGTGTCTGATGAATGTCGAGGTTCACAACGCGATTTTACAACACAACAGCATGTGGTGCTCAGCCAGGTGCTAACAGCTAATGAGTAATATAGGAGCTTTTTCAAATAGTAAGAGGTTTAAAAATGATATGATTGGTCTCTTTGTGTACAGTGTCACTAATCTTACGCTGATGTGAGATCACCGAACTCGCTAATAAATTCTACATCTTAACATTTCTTACCTTTCCCACCAGCTGAGGCCTCATTTCCTTCCCATGATCCTTTGCTTCATCCTGCTGGAGAAAACACTGCAGTGGAGTCCTCACTCTCTGAGCCTGAGCATCATGAGCAGACTGACATGGACCCAAGAAAACATCCAAGAGAAGCTCTACATCAGTAGAGAAGAGACTGATGTGGGAGGATTTTTAACATATGCCAATGAGTGGACTCAACAGGAACTATAAATGCAAAGGAGATCACTGAACACAACTGAAGCATAAACCTGGTATTGACACATTTGTTAATGATTGTTCTTCGTGTCTTCTTCCTCCCATCATGTTTTTTTGTAAGAATTGTTGGTATTTTAAACTTTTATTGAGACCAAACAAGAAAGAAGTGACAAGAAAGTGGAAAAAGAGAGTCGAGTAACAAAGATCCTAAGTTTGACTTTATATATGAACCCATATCTTTGACCTCAAGACCTAAATAATTACCTGCAAAATAGATGTGTAATCTTTCAGATTTTTTCCTTTGGATTTTTTATTTTTTTTTTTTTTGCATTTTTTTAAAGTATATGTAAATATCAATAAAATTACAAAAAAAATAATTTTCATGTTTAATTAAAAAAAACATGAAAATCTATGCTAATTATACACATTTAACATTAAAAAGTAAAACAGTGGCAAAATTACAGAATTTTCATGAGGTGTTTGTGTTGTGTAATTTAAATTTTTTTTTTGACATTTTCTTTAGATTTTTTTTAATGTCCCAGCTGCTAAAATATTAGTTTTGTTTTTTTTTAAATTTTTTCAGCTGCTATTGCAGAGTTAGTATTGCTTTCATTTCTAATTAAAGTTGCTGTATGTATATTTTTGACCCAACAGATTTTGACATATTTCCAGAAGACCTATAAGAAATCTACAAAAGAACCAAAATCCATGATTGTTTTTTGTGGCAAGGACACGTGTTTTGATGATTCCATCATAGAAAATTAAGAGAGACAGGAGTTACTGGAACTCAGGACTGGCAAGATATACACTACCAGTCAAAAGTTTAGACACTCCTTCTCACTCAGTGGTTTTTATTTATTTATTTTCTACATTGTAGATTGATACTGAACACACTGAAACTATAAAGGAATACACATGGACTTATGTTGTAAACAAAAAAAAACTGTTAATCTTCAGTATTAATGTACAATGTAGAAAATAACACAAATAAAAACCACTGAATGAGAAGGCGTTCAGACTTTTGACTGGTAGTGTACACAGTCTACCAGTGGATGTAGACTTTAGTTCACAACTGTACGTCTATTTTGTCAAGATGATTGTGTCAAGACCATAAAAGATACAGTCATGAAACTTCACAGGTGTGTCGGTGAAGTCAAAATAAAAGCTAAGTTTGAAGATGGTGGTGATCAGACCCACAAGTACTCTTGTAATATTGTAATGAGTAATCACTACTGAATACTCCTGGATGACAACATCAACATCTCCTCACTGAGATCGCCCACTGGGAGATGTATTTTTATACATACTAATTTGCAGAAGGCACAAGCGCATTCGTATTCACCTTAAAGCCGTAAAATCCTCGAGGTTGTCATTGAGCTCAGAGATGACAGAGAATTTAACTTGGCAGGAAAAAATCCCACAAACTTCTTCTAAATCCTTGACAGTGATATGACCCCGTACAGAAAAGACAAGTGATCTCTTTTTTTAATGGTCCTTTGAACAGATATGTAAACACTTTTTTTGTTAAATCATAGACAGGCATCAAATGAAATATAAACAGTGCAATAAAGTAAACATGGATTTATTTTGTACAGTTTATACTACATATTTACTCTCTAGCTAAGAAATCCAGGCTTGATAAGGGAACTCTTTGGGCGAGTTTCCCCAGGCACAGATTAGGCTGTTCTGTACAGACGGACATCCAGGTTAAGTCCTAGGCTGCACTGTACATGTTAAGCACGGTCCTATGTTACTACAGGCTGAAGCCTTAACCTAACCTGTGTACTGTACAAATCAAGTCTTGTACTCAACACACTTCAGAGGAGGTTTCTCTGCTAAAATACGTCTTTTTCAGCGTAGGACTTTCTGTTTGGGGGCTCCAGCAGGCGAACTCTTGCTACCTGTGGGTCCTCACTCCAGATACGTCCTGCGTTCACATTTCAAACTCAACATATTATAACAACACAACAGCACATGATATAAATATACACGTTATTTAGAAGGGAACAACAGATCGTCTAAAATTTTGGAATGTTCAAAGGTGTGGACAGTGGAGGCTTGGAGTGAGAAACATTCACTGTTTCACTTTGTTGGCAAAACTAATGTCGTTAAAACGTGGTGGACACGCTAAAAATCAGAATAACCAGGCAGCTCTAAGACACGACTCTCTCACACATCTCTCAGGACCACCGTCACCGTGATCATGCATGTGGAAATTACCAGGACTCCGAAGCACAGAAAGATACCGTGATGCTTGATTCTACCCATGAAAAACATGTGCGATGGGAACGATGTTGCAAAGACAAAAACTATACCATGCCTGTGATTCCTCTTTTGTTAAAGCATCCATGTTGCATCACATGTGTAAAGGACATTAAATTCTCATCACCGTCGCCGTCACGTGAAAGAAGGCAGCACATCCTGGAGAGGACACGTCCCCGGCTCTATGTACAGGAAGAAAATGGCTTTCGTCGCCTCTCGGACACAACTTTTGCGGAGAATGTTCATCCATTTGGCTTCACAGAGCGACAACAACTAGACTGTGTTTCCTGCAGATGGTTGGTCTTCGTTGGAGTCCATGAACGGAGCAGATTCAGGCCTCTGTGAGTCCTGGTGATGATCTTGTTGTTATTGTATTGTAGGGTTAAGAGACGGTTCTAGTCCCGATCCTCACGAGACTTCATTTAGTGTCCAAAATGAACAGAATATTACAAATTCAGTGGTCCAGTATCCTGAGACAAAACATCTCTTGTTGTATAATCTGTTCAGCATTAGTTTCTACATAAACCTGCACTGTGCTCAACATACACTGTCATTGTTTTCACATTATGGCAGAAAAATAACTCGACCATCACTAGAAGTTTAGCTCGTTTTATGGTCTGGAACTGGATTTCTCCTCTTGACTATTTATTGATTGGTGAGTGTTTAATGCCCATGAATCTTGTGGATATTCTTGCTGTAAACAGGAACTGTTGGGAATGGCTGGTTGCCGGTTACAAACTGGCAAAATGTGACTAAACCAACTTCGGTTTCATCATTTCTACTCTCACAACTACACACAGCAAAGACTAACAGCAATCCTCTCCAATGACCTGAACATAAAACTGAAATACATTCATCTTATTACATCTTTACATGCTACCTCTATGGTCGCTTACACAAAATGCACTTAAATCTCGGATTCAACTCTTAGATTTTGACACTTTGGATCACCATCTCACCGTATTTTGTTCAGATAACAATCAAAACACTGACTTGTGTGGGAAGGCTTGGCAACACATGGGTTTGCCTGCAGTGAGCTACTTAATGTTAGAGTCAGCCTCTGCTGTTCTCTTGATTTGGCAAATTTTCTCTATTAAGAGCACACACACACACACACACACACATTTAAACACACATCCATGTCCACACGCTCCCTCCTGCTATGACAAACACACATGAGGACACGTGCAGACGGACACCAGTGTCCAGATAAACAGCGACGGTGCTCAGTCCTGCCTGTAATGCTACTGGTGCTGAGAACTTGAGGAGCTAAAGCCTTTGTGGTGCCCCGTTGTGAGGCGCAGTTTCTCGGTGCATCCTCGTCGTCTTTAGCAGCGGTCGTCCTCGTCTGTGTCGCTTAGCAGCTCGCTGGTGCTGGCTGGAGTCGCCTGACCCAAGTGCTTCTGGAAATGCCCGTTAGGAACCTGCCAGGAGTGTCTGAGCTGAGGGGCGGAGCTTATGGCGTTGGCCCGTCCGAGGCTGGTGGCCATGGCAAACTCAAAGGTGAGAGTGTCCTGCTTGTCACCTGCTTCGCCGCCGCTGAGGTCCTCGTGGAAGGGGAGGTAGGGCTCCGATATGTAGCGGTGAGGAGACGGGTGGCTCGGCCCTGAAATCTGACCTCCGGACGACCCCTGAAGTGCAGACAAGGGCCCGGTGTCCTTGTTGGACCTCCAGGGGGCCTCGGAGGGGCCTGCAGGGCCATCCTCAGCCTGGGTCTGTCCCTCAGAGGAGGCCGCCGGTGTGGGGGAGGAGTGGGGTCGACAGATGAGGGGAGAGTAGGAGATGTAAGGCCGTGGGCGAGAGGGCGTCTGGGGCAGCTGGCGCCGGTTCCGGGGGGTACCGGACTCTGAGGCTGAGTGTGCAGGGCTGTCTGAAGCGTTACCCTGCAAATAACACAAGCACAAGAGTAAGAAAAGCACAGTTAAATACTGTTCCTGCTGCAGCAGAGACAAAGAACTGCTGCTTTTCTTCCAGGTGGTGTGCTGTGTTCATTCTGAGAAAAATCATCTCTTAGTGTGTGATCTGTCAGAACAGAACCAACATAAACCTCCACTTCAGCGTACACTATTATTGTTTTCACGTTATGACAGAAAAATAACTTCACCTTTACGAGAAGTTTAGCTCATTTTAGGATCTACAACTTGCTTTCCTATATTTATTTTTTGTCTATTCATGACTGCTTAGGAACTGAGGATATTCTTGCTGTCAACAGGAAGTGACTCGGAAATGGCTGGTTGCGGGTTACAAACAGGAAGAATGGCCTAATTAACATCGGTTTCATTAAATTTTTTACAACTGCACGTGGTTAAGACAAACAGCAACCCTCTTAAATGACCTGTACATCAGCACATGACAGGTACAAAACAGAGCCTAATTCCAATAATAGTTCTTCAAACTACCATCACCAACTGAAGAGCCTCTGTATTTAGGGAATGCTTCTTCATATACTTCATCCGTTTCTTTAAAGCACAGAAGGTTCTTCAGTTTCATTTTTATTTTTGACTTGGTGGCAGATAACAGTGTGAAATTAGAGCTGCAACTATTTTCATTATCGGTGAATTATTTGGTCTATAAAACATCAGAAAACAGTGAGAAGTGCCCATTATAATTCCTCAAATGGTAAGGTGGCATCTTGTAGTATGTTGTTCTGTCTGATCAAGAACCCAAAATCATAAATATTTTGCAATGGAAAAGGTGCAGAAATACTTATATTGACTAACTTCTCTTTTGTGAAAATACATCCAGATTCATCCAGAAAGAACCACCTTAAAAATGGTTCAGAGCGATATTTATGCTGCCAAAAGGAACTATTTTTTGAGGTTTTTTTGAAGCACCATTTGGTGAGGCCCTTGCACTTTGCTCAAAAGATCTTTGTGGAACTAGAAGTGGTTCTTCTATCTGTATTTTCAAAACGTCCTCCCACCTGTTTCTGTAAGGTTTGTGTTCGTCGTTCGCTGGGTGAACGGGATCGTCTCCTCTCATACGAAGGGTCTCGACTTCTCTCCTCAGAGTTGCAGCGCGACACGTCAGGAGACAGCAGGTGGCGCCGCTCCTTAGATCTCCCTCTCTCATGACTGCTGGTTTCTCTGTGGTTGATTCTTGGGCCTGAGAGTCACATTTCAGATTTCAGTTAGTCAGAAAAACATCTCCCCGTGCAGATCCTTGAGTAAAAACAATGACTACACCCACATTTTCTAGTCTAATTATAACATTAGCCACATTAGCTGCACAACATGCTAACACCAAGGATTTACCAATACTGCAGTGGCATTTCCATCAACAATTGAAGTAATCCGGTGTAGCTTTACTTCCTCAGTTGCTGGGAGTGCATGAAAACTCTTGTGTTCACTCTGCAGCCAGCTGAAAAACTTTTGGTGAACTTTGCTCGTGGTTCAGAGTTAGCATAAGCCGTTCTAGAGAGTCAATAAACCTGGTGGACTGAGAGGCAGCTGCTAATTCTGACTGGATCGCATGGAATCAGTGAAGGTGCAGGAGCTAAACTGCATTTTTGCTTTTTATTTGGAACACAGCAGCTCAGTAAAATTCTCATTGGCTTGAAAAACTGGACGTTTATCTAATTGTGGAGAGGCTCGAGGAATCGCAGAAGTAAACGTCTTCATATCTTGAGTTTACAACAAGTTTTAAACCACACAACATAATAAAAATGGATTTTCACCATATGGGATCTTTAAGCCTCCAGAACAGAACACAACAATGAATGTGAATGAGACTGTGGGAGCATTTTCAGTGATGCGACGTGGGTTTAGTGACCTCTGTAGCTCTTCTGCCGGGGTCTGAATGTACCATCAGGACTGACTCTCTCCAGAGAGTGCTGCTCCTGCCAGAGGCCGTTCACACACTGATCTCCAATGGTGGAGAAGGAGCGCTTCATCAGCTTACTGTCTGCAGACATCCCCGGCTACATACATGCAAAACAACCAGGAGACCAATCACTTCAGTAACCGTAGATGACATCTAACCAGCAAACAAACTCTCTCTCTGGCGGCTGGTTTAAAATAGTTGAAATTCAGCGCTGTCAGGCAGAAAATCTGAGTAACCCTGATATATCTGGTGTGGATTTGAACTGTTTATTGATTTTTAGAATGCCTACTAAAACCAGATTAGTTCAGGGCTGAATATAGGTTTGGATAGAGGTTATTACTCTGTATTACCTGGGGATCAACAGCCAGTCTGGGCATGGAGGAGGCTCTGATGGATGCTGTCCGCTGAGGTGATTTCATGAGTGTTGGGTCCTGCTGGGTCTGCTGCATCACCTGGTTATACTCCACTACTTCTGGCACCTACACAATGATACAGAGGTCATTCCATTTCAAATTTTCTGATTTTTATAACACTTTTTGTTGGACCATCTCTGACTTGCTTGAAAATTTTATAGCATTAAATATGTATAAAGATATATAAAGTTATATTTGTTAAATTTGGCTTGATATGTCAAATATTTTCCTGGCTATATAGTTTTTAAAATGTCTTGTCAACCCTTGTTTTATATGTTTTTTCACACATTGAAATTTGAAGCTACTCTTAAATGTCAATATCTCAGGAACTACTGAAGGTAAAAGCCTGATATCTTCACTGTTATTTCTCAAATAGATCGAATAATCTCGGATTATGGGTGAGTTTAACTAGAAAAAAAATTAAGCTGACATGAAAAGTCCCATCTTTGAGCTCCCATTACCAAAAATACTGATAATGCAGAGGGATATTGTCTGAACCATATCTAGTTGTATGTCACAATAATACAAAACAAAAACATATAGATACATACAAACATATAGAATACTTAAAAGATGAAATACTTGGTCACAAAATAGTTATTGCCATGGAACGTTCTGAACTGACTGAGCAAGAAACACAAGTTGTACCGCAAAAACCAAAATATTTCGAGACGGCCTGATCTAAGAGTTCAAAAACATCAGTTGTCAATATTGCAGATTCTAAATTGATAGTATGCTGAGAAATAATACAATAAACACTAACATCTTTAGTAGTTTCTGAGATACTGTTGTTCAAGCATAACCTAAAATTTTAACGTAAAAAAAACAAAACATTGGCACTGTACATATTTTTTAAAATCTCGGAAAGTTCTGGATATATCTAATATTTCACAGATAACATTTAAAATATCTAAAGTTTAGTTTTAAGCAAATCAGAAAGGTTGAGTAGAAGGTGCCGGATGATTTGAGATGAAAAAAAAAAACAAGAAGAAGAAACTCGGGTCGATGCAGAAAATACCTAAACAATACCAAAAAAAGCCATCAAAAGATCAAACAATCTGAGTCTACTATGATAATGTGATAAAAATATTCTTTTTCAATTGATAGATATTATTTTGTTGTTTTTTAGGGGAACAACTATCAATAATGCAGCCAACCACATCGTGTAGCTGCTTTGGACCAAACAAAAAAATGAATCAGCTTCAGGAACTCTTTTATTCAACATTAAACTACTTGACTGTATTGCTTGAGAACATTTCCTTAAAGGTACCAGTGTGTGTAGATGGTGGTGGTGGTGATGTAGGTGGGGATGATACGGTGAACGGTAGTCATCATCTTCCTCTTCCTCCCCCTCCTCCTCCTCCTCCTTCTGCTCTCTGGATCCAGACAGAGGCTGCAGGAACATCTCCTGAGGAGAGATCGGGCTGAGGGCCACGAAACCTCCTCTGGTGCTGAAGAGACACAACAAGGATCAGACACAACAGCACAAAACAACACAACGATCACACTCCAGTGGAAGTGACTGTGTGAGGAGGTTAGAAGTTAATTTACAGAGCAGATCCAGCACTGTGTCTGAGGAACAGCAGGGATTTGGCATTGCATAGGATTTCTTGAGGAAGAGAGGAAGCGTCCATTCGCTGGAACATCGGGGCGTGTTTCTATCGAGAGAAAAAAAATCAAAAGATACCAAGAATTAAATCCACTCACTGACAAGTCATTCACTGCTACTCATTCACTTATCCTGTCTGTCTGTTGCTCATCCACTCGTGTTAATGCAGAGCTGCCACTCACAACTGAATCATCTTTCCTGACAACATGATCAACTGATCTTTTCCTCCTCCTCAATCATCTCCATCCACCTCCCTCATTAGTCCTTCAGCTACAAACAGAAGAGTCTGGAAACTGCCATCTTGAAGAATCCCACTGACTACAGTAGTCTATTTAGCTGTGTCTCTTTCCACAACATTTTAATGAGCATTTTGAAGTATTGCATTAGAAAAGCTTCTTCAATTTGCAAAACGAGTTGGTTTTTGAGTGTTTCAACAACAAGCTGGTGTGCTGGGGGATTGAAACACCTTTTCCAAATGAGCTCTGACCAAGCAAACATTCAACTTTAAACATTCAAGACATGATAAAATTGTATGGTCCTTGTTGAATCTCTGCATTTCTCTGTTTGTCTCCAGGCATGGCCAAAACCAGCAGACATGAAAGAATGATTCCAACTTTCCCAAATGAGCAAACTTCCTGCAGATCTCGCTCCATTTTCTTTCTGTTTTCATGATATATTAGCAATCCACATTCAGTCCAGACCACGCTGTGTTTGTGAGTTTGTATTTCTAACACAGAGCTGAGACTGCAAGACATTTAACATCCCAACAGATTCTGAAATCAGGCTGCATCACACACTGAAGGAGAAACTTCTTTCTAGCAGAACTGAAAATAATGGTGCATCTCACATTACAGGATGTTTTTAAGATGATTGTTGCAGAGAGAGCAACAAGGAAGCAGAGCAACAACTTCATGTCACGCTGATAATACTTTACAGTAGGGCTGGGCGATATAACCAAACAGTTTATCACGATAAATTAATTCACTTCAGTTGCTATTGATAATTATTCACACATTATAATGCCCCCTTTTAAAATTAAGACCAGCAAACAAAAGATTTATTTCAAATGTAACCACCTTACTTGGTTAGAATTAGAGGTCAGACTTACCTTCAATGGGTGAGACAAACAACAACAAAAATCAGAAGCAGGAAAATAAACAAACAAAACATTCCACCTGAATACAATCTCAAGATCCAGCCAGTGGCTTTCATAAACTTCATATAATATGTGATATATGATTACAATCAATAATCAACAACTGGATGATCAAATGTACATAGCTACAAATGGAATAAACAAAATAAAAACCAACCAACCAACCAACCAGCCAACCAATCAGCCAACCAACCATATAGTCAGTCAGCCAACCAACCAACCAACCAACCAACCAACCAACAGCAAAATGAGAACAAAATGGGAAAAAACTTGATAAAAAATAATTTGACTTGACTGTGGTACATATTCAATAAAGGTATTCCAGGACTTGCCAAGGAGTCAGTTTTTTAAGTGAAGCACCAATTTTCTCAAACTTAATGTCATTTACAATCTCCTTTATCCCAATTATATGGTGAAAGAGAAGCTTGTTTTAAATAGAAAACAGACGCCTAGCTGAGGCTATAGTTAAGGCCAGAGACCATCATTTTGTCAGAGAGAAGTTGGAAGTCAATTATTATCCTAAAATTGGTCCCTCGTGTGTTAAATATTCAACACAAGAAGCCTGTCAAGTTAGCGAAACACCAAAACATGCGGTTAAGGTTTGCAGGTGACTTCAGTTTTAAAATAAGTATGAAAACAGAAAAGCACCTGTTCCTCGAGCTGCTGTCGAAGCTTCTTGGCTTTGCTCTGCTTGTAGTAATCCATGATCATCATGGCGGCGTAGATCTTCCCGATGGTCATGTCACTGGCTGTGAAGGACAGATTAGAAACTGTCAGATTTGACACAAAAACCCTCCAGGACTCATGTAATAAAATACAGTTTCACTACTACGACAGCTATTTCTTTGTGATATGAATCCGATCTGACCTTTGTGAATCGGAACCAGCAGGTCGAGCGTCTTCTGAGACAGATGAGGCCAAATGACACTGATCTCCTTCTGCAGATCCAAATCCATCTGGTTTCTATCTTCCCCTCCTGGATGTAAAACAAACACAATAAATGAGTTTTACCTTTACGTCACAGTAAATACAGTCTGTCTGCAGTGTTTTGGTCCGACGTCCAACCTCTGGCGATCTTGACCTCGAGGGCGGTTCGGATCAGAGCCATGAGGGTGGAGGTGAAGTGGACGGACATGTCGTCGTCCACGGGCATGTTCATCAGGACCAGTCTCTGATGGCAGCACAGAAAACATCAGTCAGGAAAACACAATGACAAAACATAGAAGGACCAGAACCAGAATCTTATTATCTAAAGATAAAACCAGATTTAGTGCTACTCTATTCATGTATTAAGCTTATTATCCTAAAATAATGACCCATTTAGCAAACTAGACCGATAACATCAAATAAAAACATTACAAAGGTTAAACGAGTACGTTTTTACACGAATAAAAAGCAGGAATGAGTTCGTTTTACTGCACTGTAAAAAGGATATCAGCGAAGTTTAAAAGAAAAATGCCCAGCTAGAACTTTATATCACTGTTTACTCGTGCCCACTAATCCATATTCAGTTACAGAGATAATTAGACAATAAAATTTCAAGGAAACTTGCTTGAAAAAAAATGACTGACTACACTGTAAAACAACATGCAGGAATTTAGTGAAATCAAGTCATCATTTCTAGTTTACTAACGTATATATATATATATATATATATATATATATATATATATATATATATATATATATATATATATATATATGTATTTTTGGCAATATCAAGTTAATTTTACCTTAGTTTTTTTGGATAATCGTAAATTTTGCTGGATATACACAATGACAAATAAAAGCCTTTATCTCTCTCCATCTACCTCTAATTTGATATAAAATGTAGTTTTTATTTTCACACACTTTCAAACACTCTTTTCAGTTCTTCTGATGCTTTTAACTTGAAATGAGAGTTCACTACAATCATTAAAATAACTTTAAAGAACCAAAGCTAAAACCAAAAACCTGCTGAAAATGGTTTGACAGGCAGTTTATTATTATTATTGTCATTTTAAAATCTTACTAAATATTTAATAACAAGCTATAATTTCTAAAATGTCTGAATAAATAAAAATAAAGCTTTATAAACATCCATATTTTTATGCCATTAAAATGTAAAAATGTCAGGCTAATTAGAGGTTTTCAAGATAAAATTGTTCTAAAAATTGAACCTAAATACCGAAAAATGTTTGACTTCTTTCAATTAAATCCACTTTGAGATGGTTAAAGGAGGACAGAACGACATACAAGAAATTATTTCCTGAGATAGGACAATTATTCTACCACTTATTATGTCCTGTTAACATAAAAAAAATTAATAAAATATTTATTTTTTGAAGAGGAGCTTGAAATATATATAAAAATTACAATATTAACATGAAAAATCTGACATTACCGAATGCACTGAAGCAAAATTTCAAAAAGAAATACTATTCTTGCCTCATGCTGTCCTTCTGTAATCAGACGCTGCACGATATCTGGAGTTTATTCAGTTTTATTCTCAAAATATACAGATATAACTGCAATGGAGCATGCTTCAAACAACATCCAGACACTGGCAGGAGGCACATGCAGACGGGAAGATGGAAGAAACAAAGAAGTATGAAGGACGTGAGAACATCTGACAGCAGATTTCTGCAAATGACAACATTTAGCATGTAGATGTTTAACAACTTCCTCATTAATGCTCTGTTTTTTCTGGCTTTAGTAAAAAGCTTTAATCAAATATCCGCACATGACACATACTAATGTTTTATTTTTACTTTTTCCGCCAAGATGCAAAGCAAACAGGCAAATCATTACCGGAGCATCTGCCAATGGACAAATACTGGAACTTAAAAGCAACACGAAAAAAATGCGTCGCTTTTTCCAATGAATGACACACAAAATGAGGTTCTGCAGCGCTTGTCTCTGCTGATCAAAAGGCCCGTTAGCGCCTCTGGGGTTTTTCTACCTTATATGCCACCTTGGAGGGGCATTTCTTGCCCAGGCCTAGAGGTGGCGACATGTTGGTCAACATCTCATACATGTCAGTGTAATGGATACGGCCACTGGGGGCGCCAGGGAGCCATGAGGATGAGGAGGAGGAGGGGAAGAAGAGGGAGGGATGATGTTGGAGGAGATGGAATCAGGGTGGATTTGTTCCGGAGGGTGAAGGG
Source organism: Amphiprion ocellaris (assembly GCF_022539595.1). NCBI lineage: Eukaryota > Metazoa > Chordata > Actinopteri > Pomacentridae > Amphiprion > Amphiprion ocellaris. The sequence goes on along the minus strand of NC_072767.1, from coordinate 4,833,430 downwards.
TATAAAGAGAGGAGCAAGAAATGGAGGAGATACAAGAGAAAGGATTATTTCAAGGCATCACACACAGGGAGAGAGTAAAGAAATCAAAAACAGGTTGTTTTCTTTCTATGCTGCCAGCAGGGCATAGAAATCTGGGGAAAGGAGAAAACCTGGGACAAGATGAGAGAAGGAATGACAGCCTCTCTGGATCTGGTGCAAATATTAGTATACTTACGTTTTAGAAACACGTTCAAACCAAATCCAAAAGGTAGAAAGAGACGGGATTCGCTCAGATCCTGCATCAAAATGAACCTTTAAAGTTAAAGTTTGCTCCCGAATCTGAGCGGATCCGGTGCCTTAGTACCCCGAGGCTGAAGTGTCGTCATTCTTTAACCAGAGTTACGCCCCTGAAGGTGGAGCAGGGCGGTGAAGGGAAGGAAAAGGAGGGAAAGCAAGTGCTCAGGAAGGATCCTACATGAAGAGGGATGTTTGGGGGAACCAAACCTTGCAGGCCACCCTGTGGGGGCAGTTCTTCCCAAAGCCCAAGGGAGGCGAGATAGTGCGAACAACTTTGTACATCTCCTTATAGTGGATCCTACCGCTGGAAAGAACATAAACTGGTTCAGTCGTGTTAAGTTGACTTTACTGTGGTGCACAATGAGGGTAAATGAGGCTCCGTCCAGCTGTTTAAACATGGAAATCCAGCAGTTTTAGGATATTAAACAATAAACCTGGTGAACATGTCAAACTTTACACATGAATTTTGCAATGCTATTACAGTGCAAGACAACTTTCTACATGATGATTAATTTGGTTAAATGCTCATTTGTTCCACATCACTGAAGATTTTTTACTCACCCTCTGACCCCAGAAGCTTGTTTGTGGGTTTGACAAGTGTTATTTTTCAGAAAATCCCCCAAATTATACCATTTATCACAGGCACAAACTGTAAAAACTAAAATAATTGTAAAATCTTAATATTTAATACAAATCACATTATTCTACACGTCTCATTTAAAATGTGCCAAAAATAAACAGTTTATACCAACTGGATTCTGTAAAAAAATTTAAAAATCTGCACTCCTCTGTGAAATGAAAAGCTTATGAGTGACTCAGTTTTGACCAACAGTCACATGATTAAAACTCAGGGGCTTTTTAGCTGAACTGCAGGCTTCAAACAGAGGAGATAGAAGGCACTAGTGGACACAAGACGTCCTCTTATCACTGCATTGTTTCCACATCACACATAAGCTTGTAAGGTGGACTGGCTTCTAAATTTGCATTAAATCATAAAGCATCTCAGATTTTATTTGAGTGCAGAGAAACGTAGGAAAACAACATCCAATATTATGCACAGGAAAGGTCAAATACTCATTAGAAGGAATAGTTTCTCAATTATTTGCCTCTTGTCTGCCTATTTGCTCTTCAGATCAACAAATTTGTGTATTTTTATTGCCCTGGGTGAGTAAACTAACCATAAATCACTTATATAATGCTCTATGTGGCCACTTCAGTTGAGTGTAGAAGTAAAAAAAAAAAAAGGTACAAAAAACAACTGAATAAAATAAATGTGCAGTGAGCTGATTTCCATCTTCAGGTGGAACCATCGTATTCCTTATTTACTTATTATATTAACCCTCCTGTTGTCACCAAAAAATATTGTTTCCTTGTCTGAAAAAATCCAAAAATTCAGCAAAAAAAATCCCCAAATTTCTGAAAATTTGCAAAACTTTCAGGAAGAAAATTTCAATAACTTCTTTTAAAAAATTCTCTAAAAGTTTCCCTTAAAAGTTTTAATTTAAAAAAAATCCCCCAAATTTAGCAAGAAAATTCCTGTAAATATTTTTCAAAACTGAGTAAAAAGCTTCCAAAAAAAATCCTAAAAATATCTAAAGTGATTACATATATATCAGTAAAACTTCTAGTATTTTCTTTAAGAACATTCACAAAAAATCAACCAAAATCCAGCAAAATTTGCTGGATTTTGGTTGATTTTTTGTGAATGTTCTTAAAGAAACATTTTTTTAACATTTCTTTTTTTCCACCAAAAAATGTTCAAAAATTTCCCAAAAATGTTGAAAATGTGGACATCAGAAGTTTCACCATGAAAATATATTTTTTTCCACATTTTCAAACTTTAAAACGGGTCATTTTGACCCGCAGGACGACATGAGGGTTAAAAGACTTTAAAGGCTTGTTTGGAATGTTTATCATTAATCAATGAAACATGAACCTTCATATGCCCAGAAGCACCTGAGATGAAATATTTATATGTAATAAAGAGTCACTGACCAGGCGGCACGATCATACTCCCCCCAGATTCTGACAAACTCGTCCAGATGATGAGGACCCAGGATGGACGAGTCTCTGGTCAGATACTCAAAGTTGTCCATGATCACAGCAACGAACAGGTTCAACATCTGGATGACGGAGAAACACAGGAAGTAGAAGGTGCATACGAAGACGGACGGTGTTTGAGAGGGAAAATACGGTTAGTGGATGTTCTGATTGAGGCGTTTGATTCATTAAGATTCCAGTTTCCTCATCTCACCAGAAAGGAGCTAAAGAAGATGAAGGAGACAAAGTAGAAGTAGGCGAAGTCGGATCCACAGCCGCCCTCCTGGTCGCCGGTCTGCACTGCTGGAGGAAGTGAAGGGTCCGTCTCACATTGTTGTCCCCCCAAACACGACAACATGATCTCCTGCCATGACTCCCCCGTCGCACTCCTGTTATAATACAATAATATCTGAGGATTCGCAGCTGTAGGACTGCATATTTAACAGAAACTGTCCATATTAGTTTTTAATTATTAGTTGATGTAATTGTTGTCTTTGTTGCTGTTTGTTTGCAAAGTTCAGAGAGAATTTAATGAATCAGGAAGCTTTGAACAGTTTAGAGATTCAAAACAATCCTTTTTTTCTTTAGTTCACAATTAATGGGATTGTGAAAGATGTTTTTTATGTTTATTTAAATAGGTAAGACAACATAATTTTTTTATTACAAGACAACATCCAGGTAATGAGCTGTTATTTTATGGATTTATTTAACATTTCCAGTTTTGTACTGCAGATTTACTGTTAAATAAAAGAAAATGTCATATTTTTAACTGTATACCATTAAATAATAGGAAAATGCCTTTTTTTTTTTTTTTTTTTTTTACAGTTGGCACATCATTTATTTTCTAGTAAACAGCAGAAAATGTTCTGTTGTGCTGAATATATACCTTTAAAAAATACAACTTTTCAAGTTTCTTACTATATAAGACTATTAAAATACAGAATATGCACTGTTACTGGTTGTTACTGTGGACACCCTATTAATTAATAGACAAATTCTATTTGAATTATGGGACAAAGTTGGTGTAATGAGCTGCCAGCGCCTTTTCTGTTATTTTACAGATTCATTTCTTAGAGTGTCAGACTCCAGATCACAGTTTATTCACAGTGATATCAACTATCTGGAAGATGCAATCAAAACATCAAGCAAGACTTGCAGCCCACAGTTCAGAAACAGCTTTCAGATATACCAAGACTAATTTGTGTCTTATAGATTTACTTTAAATTCCATCTGCAAAAGTGCAGATCAGTGTTTCTATGACGATTTTTGTTGTATTATATAACGTATCTTCTGAGTTATTGTGGAATCTGTAAATTCATGTGTAGATTTACATCTGCTTTAAATGCACACATCTCTTTCTTTGCAACACATAAGAACAAACTTGAACTTGGAGAGATGAACACAACATGAACACTTTAACCCAGATGTACGTCTCAGTATTTTACCCAGCGGCTGCTTTTCAAGCAAAAAAACCCTTCAAAGTGTCTGAAGCTAATTGTTGAGGAGGAAAGTGGTACCAACAGAATCCGTCTCCTCTGAGCAGCTTCCTGGATTCTTAGAAAGCAAAGCCTGACGGTAACCTAGCAACATCTTCCACACTACATCACAGAAACGTGTTCAGGATGGAGATTAAAGATCCAGATTAGATCTTTGGACAGCAGGTAAAGTCACAGAGTCTGACCTGAACAGCAGCATCAGGGCTCCAGAGAAGGTTTTGAAGTTGTTGTGTTGGGTGATGTGAGTCTCTTCATTCAGCTTAATGTTCCCAAACACCTAATTCACAAACAGACACAAACAAGAAACAAGTACAGTTAGAATGCAGCAGGACTCTGTATAAAAATCCTACAAGCAGCTAAACGAGGGCTTCTCAGCTAATAGAGGCTCCCAGATGGACTTCAGTGAAATAAAAGTCAGCAGTGTTGTGTCAAAGTAAAGAGCTGTTTGTTTATTCACCTTACACTGTTAAAAAAAACTAATCAACTTTTCCATTATTTGCTCTTTTACAAAATTTGACCACAAAAGTGAAATTTTTAAAACTGTAATTAAAACAGCAAAAATCTCTTTTTTTACTCTCTTTAGCAAAAAATCTTTATTTTACAGACATTTTCTGCTATTTTAAAGGAAAATAAAACTGTAAGTAACATCTATTTTTCTAAATGTAAATCAATTCTTTTATAAATTTTGACTTAAAAACTAAATCTAATTGTTAAAAAAATCATCAAAAAGTCATTATTTTACAGATGTTTGCTGCTATTTTAAAGGAAAATAAAACTGCAAATACCATATATTTTTATAAATGTAAATCATTTGTTTTAGAAATTTTGACAGGAAAATTAATTTTTCAAAAATGTATTTAAATCAGCAAAAAGTCTCATTATTTTATGTGTTTTCTGCTATTTTAAAAGAAAACTGTAAAAAAATGTTATTATATTATTATATTATATTTTTATAAACGTCAATGAATTATTTAATCAATTTTGACTTTAACATTAAATTTCTTAAAAAAATTCTTCAAATCAGCAAAAAAGTCTCATTATTTGCTGCTGTTTGAAAGAAAAAAATGGTGTATTAAAGATTGTAAAATGGTAAATCTGTTTGGTTTAACTGCTATTTTACAGATAGACTTTCCCAGTTTGGTAAAATTACAGATACTGCTGTGTTAAATCATAGTAGAAAATATTCATTTACATGGTAAGAATAAAAAAACAACAATAAAGGCTCAAGCTGTACATAACATAAACAACTAAAATCTTCCTTTATGTTTCACTGTTTTTAAATTAGCTAAAATCTTTACAGTTTTTGAACTTTTAGAGTATTTTGCCATTTTTTTTATGTCAAATTTTCAGATTTCCATTATTATCATTATTATTTTTACAGCGTATATAAATCATAATCATTCAGATTTCATATTTTTCCTGCTCATTAACCCTCGTGTCGTCCTGCAGGTCAAAACTGACCCGTTTTAAAGTTTGAAAATGTGGAAAAAAAAAAATCTATTTTCACAGTGAAACTTCTGATGTCCACATTTTCAACATTTTTGGGAAATTTTTTCAACATTTTTTGGTGGAAAAAAAGAAATGTTTAAAATATTTCTTAAGAACATTCACAATTTTTTTTTATGTGAATGTTCTTAAAGAAAATATTAGAAGTGTTACTGATATATATGGAATCACTTTAGATATTTCTAGGATTTTTTTGGGAAGATTTTTACTCATTTTTTGAAAATATTTACAAGAATTTTCTTGTCAAATTTGGGGGATTTTTTTTTTTTTTTTTTTTAAATAAAACTTTTAAGGGAAACTTTTAAGGAATTTTCTTCCTGAAGGTTTTGCAAAATTTTCAGAAATTTGGGGAATTTTTTTGCTGAATTTTTGGATTTTTTTTCTGACAAGGAAACAATATTTTTTGGTGCCCGTAAATGAGGACAACAGGAGGGTTAAAACACCTCAAAATCTTTACAGTTTTTGAACTTTTAAAGTATTTCACCATTTTTTAAGGTAATTGTTTCTGATTTCCATTATTATTATTATTATTATTATTATTATTATTATTATTATTATTATTATTATTATTATTATTATTATTGTAGTGTATATAAATCAGAATCATTCATCTTTCATATTTTTCCTGCTCATTAATGCCTCCCTGCAGTGTCTCTTTGTCCCTTGATTTGAAAAGAACCCCGATGGATGTTTGTTTCGCTGCTTCTGTTCTGACCTGCATGCCGATGATGGCGTAGATGAAGAAGAGCATGGCGATGAGCAGGCAGACGTACGGCAACGCCTTGAAGGACTGAACGAAGGTCCACAGCAGGATCCGGATGGTGTAGCCCTGACGCAGCAGCTTGATCAGACGAGCAGCTCGGAAAAGCTTCAGGAAGCTCATGTTGAACGTGTCCACAAACTGGCAGAGGAACGGCAGAAAAAGAGGGAAACTGTTGCTTTAATCACGTTCATAAACAGTCATTCCATCTGAAATTTTCATCTCTAATTTTGCCAGATATTTTAGAGCATAAAATATGGACACTTATAAAGATATTTCTGAAGTTTTGGCTTGATTCATCAAACAAAAAAATGCTTTTCAACCCATTTTCAGCAGGTTTTTCTTTCTTTTCTTTCTCACATATTTAGCTTTGAGGCTGTTTCAACAACAACATCTCAGGAAATATTAAGTATAAAATCTTGAGTTTTCAGTTATTTCTCATCATGTCACTAAGAATCTGTAATATTGGACAAGTAGATCAAAATATCTATGAAAAAAAATTGTCATTAAAAGTCCCATTTTTTAGTTCAATTATTATTGTTCAATTATTAGTTAATTTATAGATTTTTATGTGAATGTTCTTAAAGAAAATATTAGAAGTTTTACTGATATATATGTAATCACTTTAGATATTTTTAGGATCTTTTTGGAAGATTTTTACTCTTTTTGAAAATATTTACAAGAATTTTCTTGTCAAATTTGGGGGATTTTTATTAAATTTTTTTTTTTTTAAATAAAACTTTTAACGGAAATTTTGAAGGAATTCTTGGAATTTTCTTCCTGAAGGTTTTGCAAATTTTCAGAAATTTGGGGAATTTTTTTGCTGAATTTTTGGATTTTTTTCAGACAAGAAAACAATATTTTTGGGTGCCTGTAAATGAGGACAACAGGAGGGTTAAAGCTAATCAAAGAGCAGAAGGAACCTGATGATTTGAGGGGGATTAAACTTGAAAAAAATAGAAGAGTTTTCATGTTTTTATTACCTGCAGGTCAACCACAATCTCAGTGATGCTTCCCAACACGGTGATGAAGTCGAAAATGTTCCACGTGTCTCTAAAGTAGTTCTGTCCAGACAGAGGAGATGATATTATAAAGTGATTTTTCTACACAGTTCTTGATTTCACACTCTTTCTGCCGCTCTGTTCTCTCACCAGGAAACCGAAGGCCATGATCTTGAGGACACACTCCACCGAGAACAGAACCGTGAAGGCCGTGTTCAGGTGCTTCAGGACGGCTTCGTAGGCCGGCGGGGCGGAGTAGTACTGGAACACAGAGGCACAGGGGTTAAACTGTGGGATAAAAAGTGGAATATTCCCGACACACGAAGCCGCTCTGCGAAATCATCGTGAACCGGAGCCCTGCACTGGAAAAAATGCTCCTCTCAAAACAAGGAAAAAAAAACTTATTTCAAGGAGCTTTTACCTTGAAATAAGTGAAAAAATCTGCCAATAGAACAAGTGAAAAATGGCTTGGTGAGATTTCTTGAAATAAGATCTGATATTTAGAATATTGAGTTCTTAATATTAGCTGGGAAAACTTATTTTAAGCTCTATTTTACCAGGATTGTCAAGCTTAGGTGTCTTAAAATAAAAAAATAGCAGTTTTTCATTCAAAAATAGGTTTTTGCTTTCATGTAACCTCCTAATTTGAGATGTATTAAACTTATTTTGAGTTTTCTTGTAAAAATACAACTCAAAACAAGATCATTTCAAGATTGTTTGACTGAACAAGATATTTAAGATGCATTGTCTTAAAACAAGCCCCTCCATCTGCTGAAATGTCTCTTGTTAAGTGAATTTATCTTAAATCAAGGTGGATGAGACATTTGGACTAAAAATAAAACAAATAGACTTGGTAAGATTTAGAGTTTTTGCAGTGTGCAGATCTGCAGCTTGATGGAAGATTCCTGCAGACCCATAAATAGAGCTTCTGTCTGCGCACCTCTCATCTGTCGCACTATAAAAGGAGTCATTCCTCCGAGGCCGGCGGCCACCGTTAATGAGGTCATGCTAAATAGCAGCGCCTGGACATGATAGATCAATATTTAATACAGGCTGAGTCACTCAGCGTCCGTCTGACCGACCAGGAAAAGGCCGGGTCAGGAAATAAATACAGCTGAGGGTAGGATGGAGGAAGGAGATGCAAAATAAAAGCATCATACTGGCTCATTTTAACCCTTGTGTCGTCCTCTGGGTCAAACTGACCCGTTTTAAAGTTTGAAAATATGGAAAAAAATAAATGTCACAGTGAAACTTCTGATGTCCACATTTTCAACATTTTTGAGAAGTTTTTGAACATTTTTTGGTGGAAAAAAAATGTTAAAAATGCTTCTTAAGAACATTCACAAAAAAAAAAAATTATGTGAATGTTCTTAAAGAAAATATTAGTTTTACTGATATATATGGAATCACTTTAGATATTTTTAGGATTTTTTGGAAGATTTTTACTTATTTTTTAAAAATATTTACAAGAATTTTCTTGCCAAATTTGGGGATTTTTTTTAAAATAAAACTTTTAAGGGAAACATTTAAGGAATTATTGGAATTTTCTTCCTGAAGGTTTTGCAAATTTTCAGAAATTTGGGGATTTTTTTCAGACACCAATATTTTTTGGTGGCCATGAATGAGGAAAACAGGAGGGTTAAGAACATTCACCAAAAAAAAAATAAATTTTTTTTTGGTGAATGTTCTTAAAGAAACATTTTTTAAACATTTTTTTTCCACCAAAAAATGTTCAAAAATTTCCCCAAAATGTTGAAAATGTGGACATCAGAAGTTTCACTGTGAATATATATTTTTTTCCTCCACATTTTCAAACTTTACAACGGGTCAGTTTGACCCACAGGACGACACAAGGGTTAAATCAGGTAAAAAAACCCCAAACATTTATAGATATTTGCTTTAACGCCACACCGGTTTTACAGTTTTTTTTTTTTTACTTGATAGTATTGCACCAGACAGAATTTTTCTGGCTCTCTTTATGACAGATTGTCTCCTTTTTTTTTTAACCAACTCTTAAGTTTTGATCTCATTAATTAATTTCTCACCTTCATCATCAGTACGATGGTGTTGAGAGCGATCATGGCGAGGACGGTGTACTCGAAGGACGGCGACACCACAAAGTGCCACAGCCGGTACTGAAAGGTGTGTCGGTTCTGAGGCATGTAGCGGGTCAGAGGCTTGGCGCTGATGGCAAAGTCGATGCAGGCTCTCTGGATACAGACCGGAAGACAACAGTGGAAAACACAACAAACTCTGCCGTTTATTTTATTGATGAGATTTGCTGTTTTTTTTGCTTCTTTTCTGATTGCTTTAGCTCTCTGAACCCCAGTCAGTTTCTCTGAGCTTGTTCTTTGTTCCTGTCACATTTTTATTCACTGTGGCTTCATTTTTCACCTCCATGGATCTTGTTGCTGTTTTTTTTACTGTGGACAGATGTATTTTATCAATAGCAACTTGTTCTTGTACAATGCTTGACCAGAAAACTACACTGTCCCCTTGTGTCGTCCTGTGGGTCAAATTGACCCATTTTAAAGTTTGAAAATGTGGGAAAAAATATATATATTTTCACAGTGAAAACTTCCACATTTTCAACATTTTTGGTAAATCTTTTTTTGGTGAAAAAAAACAAATGTTCAAAATGTTTCTGAACAACATTCACAAAAAAATCGACCAAAATCCAGCAAAATTCGCTGGATTTTGGTTGATTTTTATGTGAATGTTCTTAAAGAAAATATTAGCGGTTTTACTGATATATATGTAATCATTTTAGATATTTTTAGGATTTTTTTGGAAGATTTTTACTCATTTTCTGAAAATATTAACAAGAATTTTCTTGCCAAATTTGGGGGATATTTTTAAAATAATACTTTTAAGGGAAACTTTTAAGGAATTATTGGAATTTTCTTCCTGAATGTTTTGAAAATTTTCAGAAAATTGGGGAATTTTTTTGCTGAATTTTGGAATTTTTCTCAGACAAGGAAACAATATTTTTGGGTGCCTGTAGATGAGGACAACAGGAGGGTTAATTATATGACCGATATTTTGGTGTCATTTTTCAAGAAAAATTATGTGCGTTAGAAAATCTAAATCAGTAAATAACTGATTTTCCCTGGATTACAGATAATAACATGTAATAACTATTAAAATTACAGAAAAAAGGATTAATTTACACCAGGGGTGTTAAACATGTGGCCCATGGGCCAAAAGCGGTCCTCCAGAGGGTCCAATCCGGTCCTCAAAGTGTAAAAATTCCACAGAAGACATTAACTGCAGATTGTAAATTAGTAAAACTATAAATTGAAAATAATTTCTCGACCATGACAAGTTGTTTTGATCAGAAAGTAAAATACTAGATTGTTCGTTGTTCTTTTTGTCATTTTGTGTCTCATTTTTGTAATATTTTGTCTTGTTTTTGTTGTTTTTTGTCTGACTTTTGTCTTATGTTTTAATCGTTTTGTGTTTCTTTTTTGTCTCACTTGTGTTTGTTGTCTTATTTTTGTCATTTTGCGTTTCAATTTATTCGTTGTTTTGAGCATTGCTTTTGTCGTTTTGTGTTTTTTTGTCTTACTTGTGTTGCTAGTCTATTTTTTTGTTGTTTTGTTTCTTGCTCTTGTAATTTTTTTCTCATTTGTGTCGTTTGTTCATTTTTTGTCGATTTGTAGCTTTTTTGTTAAATTTTTTGTCTCTGTTTTGTTTCATGTCGTCTGTCTCATTTTTTGTCATTTTGTGTCTCATTTTTTTAATATTTTGTCTTGTTTTTGTTGTTTTTTGTCTGACTTTCGTTGCATGTTTTTGTCATTTTGTTTCTCCTTTTTGTCGTTTTGTGTTTCGTTTCCGTCTCACTTGTGGTTTTTGTCTTATTTTTGTCATGTTGTGTTTTCCTTTATTTGTTGTTTTCTGTGCCGTTTTTTTCATTTTGTTTTTGTCCGTTTTTGTCATGTCCATTTTTTTGTCGCTTTGTAACTTTTTTGTAGAATTTTTTCTTTTTTTGTTCTGTTTCGTGCCATTTGTCAAATCTTTTGTCATGCTGTGTTTTGTTTTTGTCATTTTGTGTCTCATTTTTGTAATATTTTGTCTTCTTTCTGTTGTTTTTTGTCTGACTTTCGTGGCATGTTTTTGTCATTTTGTTTCTTCTTTTTGTCGTTTTGTGTTTCCTTTCCATCTCACTTGTGATTTTTGTCTTATTTTTGTCATGTTGTGTTTTCCTTTATTTGTTGTTTTGCGTGCCGTTTTGTGTTTTTTTGTCTCGTTTTTGTCGTTTATCCATTTTTTTTGTCACTTTGTAACTTGTTTTTCTCTTTTTTGTTTCATTTCGTGTTGTTTGTCTCATTTTTTTGACGTTTTGTATCTCATTTTTGCAATATTTTGTCTTGCTTTTGTTGTTTTTTTTTTGGTCTTTTTTTTATCTGACTGTTGTCGTTTTGATCACATAGTAAAAACTGGTCCGGCCCACTTGAGATCAAAGTGGGCTGAATGTGGCCCCTGAACTAAAATGAGTTTGACACCCCCAATTTACACTTTAAACATAAAAAAAACTAGAAATATTGTCCACATAATTTGTTTTGAGTTGTTAGTCATTCTTTTACAGTGTTTAACTGTAAACTTATACAGTCTTTCATTTTTTTACAGTATTTAAATCAGCATAATATAGAATTATTTTACTGACAAATGGATTTACAAAAGCAGTCAGACTATGCTGCATTTAAATGGGCTTCACAGACTGAATTGTAAATTACACTTTGCATGAAACAGACAGAAAAGATTGAGAGAAAACACGAAATAAATGTAAGACAAGCAACAACAAAAGGAAAGAAGACGAGAAGAGAAGCTATAGTTCATATAAACAGAGCAAAAACACAATATGGGGCCATTTTTTATTGATCTGTTATTACATGTGATCAGTTTCTAATATTATTGATTATTAGGAGAAGAACTGCGTTACCAAGAACCAGCCGACATCCTAATGAGCTCATTAAACTCCATCCAGCTGATCGATCAATAGACTGAACATAAACTCAGCTGCATGTTTCATGAACTGTCTGTGAAACGTTACGGAGTTCATGGGAGAGGAAATCAGAAAGAAAGAGAGAGAAAAGAAAGAAAGAGAAAGAGAGGAAAGAAAGAAAGAAAAAATACAGAAAGAAAAGAAAAACGAAACACAGAAGAGAAAGGAAGAAAGAAAGAAGAAAGAAAGAAAAAAGAAAGAAAGAAAGAAAGAAAGAAAGAGAAAGAAAAGAAAGATAGTAAGAAAAAGAAAGAAAACAAGAAAAGAAAGACAGAAAGAAAAAGAAAAGAAAGAAAGAAAGAAACACAGGAAGAAATTAAATGAAAAGAAAGAAACAAGGACAGAAAGAAAGAAAAAGAAAAGAAAGAAAGAAAGAAAAGAAAGAAAAAAGGAAGAAACGAAAAGAGGCATATAGAAAGAAAAGAAAGGAAGGCAAAAAGAAAGAAAGAAGAGGGAGGAAGAAAGAAAGAAAAGAATAAAGAGAAAGAGAAGAAAGAAAGAAAAGAAAGAAAGAGCAAAAAAGAAAGAAATCAGAAAGCTAGAAAGAAAAAAGAAAGAAAGGCAAAAAAGCAAGCAAGCAAGAAACAGAAAGAAAGAAAGAAAGAAAACCAGGAAGAAATGAAATGAAAAGAAAGAAAGAATTGAAAGAAAGAATGAGTGAAAGAAAGAAAGAAAAAGAAAAGAAAAGAAAGAAAGAAAGACAGGGAAGACAGAAAGAAAGCAGAGTTTGGACTGTCACCTCGTTCTTCTCCAGGCTGCACTCCTCCATCATCTTGTCTCCCTGCTCCTGGAAGGTGATGATGATGAGGGCCACGAAGATGTTGACGAAGAAGAAGGGAAAGACCACGAAGTAGATGACGTAGAAGATGGACATCTCCATCCTGTTTCCGTGGCTCGGGCCTCGATCCTCCTCCGTCACGTCCACAGAATGCTGCAGGACTCTGGAAGAACGCGAGGAAAATTAATACGAACATTAACAAAAAGTAGAAAATGCTGCTGGTTAATTTGTCCTGCTGGAATTATACATAAGGTGCATTTTATTTTGAAAAACCAGCTATTTCCCAAAGATTAGCCTCTTAAACGAACGGTCACAGCTCAAAAACTGAGTCATATCGAAACAAATCTTTGACGGTGTGAAGCACAGTCTTGTTCTGAACATTCTGCTGCACTTTCATGTCTGTGCTGCATATGATGTAGATCTGGTGGCAGCTTAGAGAGACTCGCTGTTGCTGATTTTAGAGCTCAGATATAATGGGAGTCAACGACACACTCTGAGCTCTGAAGTGATTTATGAAAAAACTATACATCCAATGTTAATGAGACTCACGCTGGATGAAAGAGGACAAAAATGCCCAAATCTTTATGTATAAACTGTTCATGTTGAGGAGAAATTGTGAGAAGGAGACGAGGTTAACAGCAATTCTTTCAAAAAATTCTCCTCGTCAAAATTTAGTGAAGAAAAGCTCTGGATTTTCTAACAACTCCTAAAACTTAAACTGCGACCGAGTAAAAACCACAAAAGATATCAAAACACAGATTTAGATGAACAACAATCAAAGCCTTTTGAGCTGTTCAAACTTTGAATGAAGCTTCTACTGTAAAATATGCTGAAGCTACAGGGTTCTAAAGATGGCTGGCTTTGGCAGTCGTACGGCTGGCTTCCCATTCATTTCTATTGGGATTTTAAAGGCAGTTTTTTACGAATTTTGTAAAAACCGTACCATGAATCACTACCAAAATTCACATCACAGTATTGTGAATTGAGCCGTGCGTTGTGATGTATAATGTGTACGGGTTTTCTGAAGTCGTGTTGGAAGAATCCATAAGAAGGAACCAGAGGAATAACAATAAGGTTCAATGGTCAATGTCAAGAAAGATGAAGAAAAATGGATGATTTTATTCACAGATTATGTCAAACTGCTTCCCAAACATGCTGATATTACGTATAGGAAATTTACACTTTAACCCTCCTGTTGTCTTCATTTACAGGCACCAAAAAATATAGTTTCCTTGTCTGAAAAAAAATCCAACAATTCAACCAAAAACATCCCCAAATTTCTGAAAATTTGCAAAACCTTCAGGAAGAAAATTCCAAGAATTCCTTCAAAGTTTCCCTTAAAAGTTTTATTTTTAAAAAAATCCCCCAAATTTGGCAAGAAAATTCTTGCAAATATTTTCAAAAAATGAGTAAAAATCTTCCAAAAAATCCTAAAAATATCTAAAGTGATTACATATGTATCAGCAAAACTTCTAATATTTTCTTTAAGAACATTCACATAAAAATCAACCAAAATCCAGCGACATTTGCTGGATTTTGGTTGATTTTTATGTGAATGTTCTTAAGAAACATTTTGAACATTTCTTTTTTTCCGCCAAAAAATGTTCAAAGATTTCCCAAAAATGTTGAAAATGTGGACATCAGAAGTTTCACTGTGAAAATATATATATTTTTTCACATTTTCAAACTTTAAAACGGGTCAATTTTGGCCCATAAGACAACACAAGGGTTAAAGATCTGAAAACATTATTATCTTCCGTGTTGGACCAGTTTTTAGGGGTGGAGATCAGATTTGCTCTCTTGTGGAGGAAACCACTTCCATTTATTTCCACAGCAGCAGATGATTAACAGAGTTGGGAACAAACCCAGCAGCACCGGCAGCGACATGCTGGAGATAACGAGTCTTTGTGAAATTAATCAGATTTCCCTCCATCAAAGGTCACATCTGACTGTTATCAAAGAACAAGGCAGATGTTAAAAAGGTAATACAGTCCTGATTCCACTCACTGAGGCCATCCCTCCCCGGTGGAGACAGTGAACAGAGTCAGCAGAGCCCAGATCACGTTGTCGTAGTGGAACTCGTGTCGCTTCCAGTCACGTCGCTTCACCTCCTTCTTGTCCTTCCCGTAGTCGATGTAGTAACCCCTGGAGGAGAAAACACCATCAGAGCTCCATGTGAGACGCAAACATGGGTGAAACTATGAGAATGATACACTAAAAAACGAAATCTTATTTAAAAAAACGGTAAATAAATAAATAATAAAAAAAAGTGGATGAAAATGCAAAAATGCATTAACCCTCATGTCGTCCTGCGGGTCAAATTGACCCTTTTTAACGTTTGAAAATGTGGAAAAAAAAAAAAAATTCTCAGTGAAACTTCTGATGTCCACATTTTCAACATTTTTGGGAAATCTCTGAACATTTTTTTGGTGGAATAAAAGAAATGTTAAAAATGTTTCTTAAGAACATTCACAAAAAAATCAACCAAGATCCAGTGAATTTCGCTGGATTTTGGTTGATTTTTATGTGAATGTTCTTGAAGAAAATATTAGAAGTTTTACTGATATATATGGAATCACTTTAGATATTTTTAGGATTTTTTTGGAAGATTTTTACTCATTTTTTGAAAATATTTACAAGAATTTTCTTGCCAAACTTGGGGGATGTTTTTTTTTTTTAAATAAAACTTTTAAGGGAAACTTTTCAGGAATTATTGGAATTTCCTTCCTGAAGGTTTTGCAAATTTTCAGAAATTTGGGGAATTTTTTGCTGAATTTTTTGATGTTTTTTCAGACAAGGAAACAATATTTAAAAAAAAAAAAACCCCAGCGAAATTCATTGGATTTTGGTTGATTTTTTTTTGTGAATGTTCTTAAAGAAAATATTAGAAGTTTTACTGATATATATGGAATCACTTTAGATATTTTTAGGATTTTTTTGGAAGATTTTTCTTGCCAAATTTGGGGGATTTTTTTTTTTTTTTTTAAATAAAATTTTTAAGGGAAACTTTTGAGGAATTCTTGGAATTTTCTTCCTGAAGGTTATGCAAATTTTCAGAAATTTGGGGAATTTTTTGCTGAATTTTTCAATGTTTTTTCAGACAAGGAAACAATATTTAAAAAAAAAATAAAATCAACCAAAATCCAGCAAAATTTACTGGATTTTGGTTGATTTTTAAGTGAAAGTTCTTAAGAAATATTTTTAACATTTGTTTTTTCTACCAAAAAATGTTCAAAGATTTCCCCAAAATGTTGAAAATGTGGACATCAGAAGTTTCACTGTGAAAATTATTTTTTCCCACATTTTCAAACTTTAAATTGGGTCAATTTTGACCCACAGGACGAAACGGGGGTTAAATCTTTAACATGCAAATTAATAAAATTTTTGTTTGTGATTCTGCTAGTCATTATCTGTAATGCAACAAAACTGCAAAACAGGAAAAAGTACCAGTAAATTGTTAAAAATAATCTTTTAAAAACTGTTAGGGTTAGACTTTTATTTTCAGTAGAGGACCATTAGGAGATGCTTTTATCATTTTTCTAACGGGTTTGTTAACTGTGCTGTTGACATTTAAAAGGACACAGAGCTACTTTGGTGCTTCGTCCTTGAAACAAACAATGAAGCAAAGAGGAATAAATGAATATATTACACTAATTAACTCGTGGATGAGTAGAAAAAAGAAAAAAATGGACAGGAGAAAGAGAAGAAGAAAGAAAGGGAATGTTACACAAAAGAAATCCACAAAAAAACGTTTGAAATGAGTGATTAAGGATGAAAGAAGCATAAAGAGAAAGGAAATAAAAAGATATTGTTATGGATAGTGGAAGTAAAGAAGTGAATGAGGATTACTGGCAGTCCTTCTCCGTGTCCTTTGAGCTGTCGGTGCAGTAGAAAAACTTCCCCTTGAAGAGCTGCACAGCGATGACGGCAAAGATAAACATAAAAAGCTTGTAGACGATCAAGATGTTGAAGACGTTCTTCAGAGACGTCACCACGCAGTCGAACACCGCCTGGAAGACACGAGAAGGAAAAAATAGGGAGTGAGAAGAGCGAGAGATTCAGACAATGAACCACAAAACACCACAATTACATATTTTTTAAAAAAGAAACCATAAAAAACATTAAAAAAAAAACAGAAAGAATCGTCGGATTAATTTGGGAAAATTAACCAAATCTTAGCGCTTCATCAAAATAATTTTATTCTACATGCTTCATTTAAAAATTCAACAAAAAAAACTGTTTGCACTAAACAGATTCTGTTAAAAACAAAAAAAAATCTACACTCTTCAGCACAACTGTGAAGCGATTTGTGACTCAGCTGTGACCAACAGTTATTTTAAAAAAAATTCTGAGAGTTTTCAGCTGAACTGCAGGCAGTGTTTAAACAAAGCACACAGGAGACAAGTATGGAAATAAATTTTCATAAATCTATATAGTTAAATATCTATCGAGTCACCAGGTTTGTTACTTTAAAAAAAAAGCTAAATGAATAATTCTCTTTCTATTTTTCTTTTTCTGATTTCTAACATTATAACTGTAACACTGCACAGAAACAAAGAATCGTCTTTTATTTTGACTGTTTTTCTGACGATCTTTGAACTTTTAGTGTGTGACAAAACATTCTGTTGGAAAATAAACCAAATCTAATATTAAACTTGAAATATTTAATCAAAATCACTTTATTCTTCGCTTCTTGTTGAAACATTTGACAAAAATAAAAACTTTGCACAAAGGAGATTTGGTAAAATAATAAACTTGGAGAGTTCTCAGATGAACTGCAGGCAGTGTTTCCACAGAGCAGAGAGGAAAATAAAACATCCTGGGCCAATAAAATAAATGCAGTATGGCTCAAAAACAATATAACGAGGAACAAGTTCACTTTCAAGCATCAGTTTGTGGATAAATTCAACAACCTTCGTGTTGTACTGTGGGTCAAAATTGACCCGTTTTAAAGTTTGAAAATGTGGGGGAAAAAGAATGTTTTCACAGTGAAACTTCTGATGTCCACATTTTCAACATTTTTGGGAAATCTTTAAACATTTTTGGGTGGAAAACAAGAAATGTTAAAATGTTTCTGAAGAACATTCACAAGAAAAATCAACCAAAATCCAGCGAATTTTGCCAGGTTTTGGTTGATTTTGGTTGAATGTTCTTAAAGCAAATACTAGAAGTTTTATTGATATACATGTAATCACTTTAGACATTTTTAGGATTTTTTTAAAAAGATTTTTACTCATTTTTTGAAAATATTTATGAGAATTTTTTTTTGCCAAATTTGGGGGATTTTTTTAAAAATAAAAATTTTAAGGGAAACTTTCAAGGAATTTTCTTCCTGAAGGTTTTGCAAATTTTCAGAAACTTGGGGAATTTTTTGCTGAATTTTTTTCAGACAGTGAAACTATATTTTTTGGTGCCCATAAATGAAGACAACAGGAGGGTTAAATAAAAGGTTTGGTGTCATGGAATCGGGTCTGTTTTATTTAAAAAATGTGAGAAAAACGAGTCAGCTGTAATACAAGTTAAACTAAAATCCTGTTAACTAAACAAAAATTTACATGTTTTTCATCTGATTTTCTGACAATTTAGCTCATTTTTGAGAATCTAGTATCAGACATGTTTGGTTTTTATTCGTGTAAACTGCAACAGATGCTACCTTGAGGATAACAAATCACTGTTTTTGTTGTTTATACAGTAGTCAAGTGAATGTTTTCAGGCAAACCCACCTGTTGGTCCATTTAACCTCCCTCCAGCTCATCAGTACTCACCTCTGACTCTCCTTCATCCTTTCATTGATGTTTTCCTTTATTCTCACCTCCTTTTCCTTCCCCAGTATCTCATTTATGTTATTTATTGTTTATTGTGGACCAACTTTTCAGTGTTTTCAGGCCTTCTCTGTTTGCATATGTGAGACTATTCCCATGTCCTGTTTTTTTAAACTTCTGCAGACAGACTCGGTATCAGCTGACTCCACGTTTCTCTTTACTGCAGCTGTGGTTTGTCCGTTTTGGGGAAATACTTTTAATTTTTGGTCTCAGTACAGTGCAGGACTGTCAGTCAGAAACAAACTGGACTGGAGCTGCAGATATTTAACTTTTGTTGAGAAATCTGGCTGCTGCACCTCTTAGAATGAAAGTGACATATTATAAAACTGTGTCAGAGTTAGAAGAGACAGTTCCAGTTTGGGGATTTGGAAACATCCTGTGCAGCGAGTTCTGTTAGAATCCAGAGAGAAGCAAGGAACTCTGGGGATTTTCAAGAAATATGTTGCTTGGAGGCTCCTGGAGGAACCTTTAACTGCTGGATTCAGGCAGGAGAAGGAACCTCTAATAATTCAGAAGATGTTCCTGGAGGAGGTTTTTGCAGAATTAGATTTCTTTTAAACTTAGTTTAATTCTAATTGTGTATATAATAATAATATAGTCAGATCTATTGCGTTAATATGTATTATTGTCTAGTAAAGTAGCATTTTATGTAATTTTGTCGGGTTTCTTCTCTATTATGTAAATTTCTCAGGTATAATCACACCTTAAACACCACTTCTAGGGTCTTAACTGCCATGTTTAGTCTTGTTATTTTACTTTCATAATGACATTTATAATCCTGTGTTGTTTCAGATGTGCTGTATAAAAGCACTGTCTTGACTTAACTGTTTTATCTAAATGTCAGAATTTACATAAAATACAGAATCTGTAGGTGTTCTGCTGAGGCCTTGACGATGAAACCAGAACTCTTTATCTATTGTTTTGCTGCGTTGGCAGGGTTTATCTTTATAAATTGCAGCGGATAAGTCATTATTTGAAGTTTATCAGAGGTCAGGATCAGCTTTTCTTCACTAACAATTACAAAAAAAAACCAGTAAAAAGTGATCATAGGCTACAGTTTTTTGGCATTAAGATACAGAATTCTTTAACAATATTGGAGATGTTACTAAATATTACTTTTAGAGGCTGGTTTTGTATATTTGGGCAAACTGGGATCGTGTCTGACTTAAAGATAAATCTCAACACTCTTAGAAGCCAGAGCTTCTTACCATCACCACCGTAGAAGAACATTTTGAGTTCAAAAAGGTTCTCAGAGAAACCATTTAGTTGCATTTGGGGTTCTATTTTAAAGTCATTAATATTTATACTGTATTTTTGCCGCAAATATTAAAAAAAAGGTGACAATATTGTACTAAAAATGTCACAAATTTTCACAAATATACAAAAGCAGTCTCTAAAACTTGCATTTCGTGACATCTCTAATATTGTTCAAAAGAGCTCCATAGTTCAAAGCCAGAAAAAATTAGGGTAGCTGGCTACCCTAAAACACAACAAATGCTGTCAAAACAGGACTAAATATTAGGATTTCTAGCTAATGGTGAGAAGATGTTATATCTCAAAACGCTTCAGTTAATCTTTGTAATCTTATTTCAAGTTAAAGATGGTCTTAAATCTAGAGAAGTGCTGCTATAATAAAACTCAAAATAAGTTTTACATCTCAAATTAGTAGGTTACATGAAAGCAAAAACCTATTTTTGAGTAAAAAACTACTATATATTTTAAGCATGTATGGCTTATTTTAAGACTCCTAAGCTTGACAATCCTGGTAAAATATAGTTTAAAATAAGTTTTCCCAGCTAATATTAAGATCTCAATATTCTAAATATCATGTCTTATTTCAAGAAATCTTACCAAGACATTTTTCACTTGTTCTATTGGCAGATTTTTTCACTTATTTCAAGGTAAAAGTTCCTTGAAATAAGTTTTTTTTCTTGTTTTGAGAGGAGCATTTTTTCTAGTGCAATTAACCATCCTGAACTTATATCTTCCTCTACAAGCAGTGATGATGAGGAACCCTGAAAGGTTCCTCGAGGTTTTTCTACCTCTCAGAATAACACCTCAGGCTGTTGAGGCTGAAAAATTAGACCAATAAAGGGACAGTCAAAGGTCTCTCCTGTTCTCTCTTATGAGGTTTGGAGATATCATCCCTGACAACACGTCTTTGCTCTGCTCTCAGTTTGTCTCTTCACGGTTTATTACCTCGTCTGATTCCTGCTCGGCTCTCAAATTTGCACAATGGAGATTAGAGAGAAGAACGAGGACGAATTTTTTAACTGTACAGGGTGTCAGTGTGGACACAGAGACGAGAAAAGACTCTAATTTGTCAAACTTGCAGCTCTGCAAGATCAGAAAACAAAAGAGGGTAAGAGTGGTTTGTGCTAATATGCACTCAGACATGAAATCTCTTTTAAATTTGTCTTTTAAAAGAAGCTACACATGGAGCATATTGGGCCAATGGCGTTGTCTAGTTGTCTTTTTTATCCTTTTCATTGCTCATGATGACAGAAATTGAAAGAAATCTTACAAATAAAACATAAAAAGTCTCTGACCTTGAGCTTGGGAAGCCTCTTGATGGTCTTTAGAGGTCTGAGGACTCGCAGGACTCTCAGAGATTTAATGGTTTTTATGTCCCGTCCTTTATTGTTCCTGTACAGAAAGAAACTGAGTGAAAATCAAACCTGAGCTGCACATTTTTAGACACTACTTTCCTTGCATCACTGTCTTCTATTCATCAACACACTATCTCACATATTCTACTTGTGTCACGTTCAAAAAAACCTGAAATCTGCACATTTAAAAGTGTTATTTGTTCTATAAAACCAGATTTTTGTTGTCTTTTACCCCATCACATTGCTGCAGGTCCCACAGAGGCATCATCGTCATCATCATCATCCACAGACACATAAAAACAGGAGAGAGGAACGCTCACATCAACAGTCATAGAGCCATAAATAACACGAAAGAGATGAACACGCCGCAGTGCAAAAGATAACTTACAGTTGATTTAAAGACACTGTAATGTTTGGACAGATGAGAGTAATAAAAACAAATCATGCGACTGACGTGAGGGCGAAGGCCACCAGCGCTCCGACCACCACGATGAAGTCCAGGATGTTCCACAGGTCTCTGAAGTAGGAGCCGTCGTGGAGGATCAGACCCTGGTCAATCATCTGAGAGCAGCACAGTGAGTCAGGCTCAGTTATTTCCGTCTCAGTGTGTGAGTTATAGAGGATTCAGCTCCTGAACCGGCTGCATCGGATAAATATGGGCTCAGACAACAGCGGTGGATCCTAACTCAGGGTCGCTAACCTCAGTAGGCGTCACTGAATAAATCTGAGTGTCGGTGAGACGATAAAGTGCAGAAAAAAGCAGTAAAAATGTATTTCTGTTGCACGGTGTTGCAGTTATCACTCCTACATCTGCTCCTCTGTTGTAAACTACGGGTTAATTTAACTCTTTGGAACCCAGACAGTGATTCAAATAGAAGAAGAGGAAAAAGCTGTGTGTGAAAACAACATTTTTGATGTGTTTTTGAAGATTTTTGGCTAATCTTTGTGTTTTTTTTTAACCCTATGAACCCCACCAGCTGGTTTGAGAGACATGGTGTCTTCATAAAATTGCAAAATTGCCAAAATAATCCCAATTATCAAAGCCAGAAATTATAAAAACTGAAGTAATTGTCAGATTTTCAACTTTCCTTGAACCACTCATTTGTAACTAGCCAGAACTAAGCTTAGAATTGCGGTATTTCATCAAAATGATCAAAAATCTTCTAAAAATAAACAGTTTGTATAGACAAGATTGTTTAAAAATACAAAAATTCTGCACTCTTGTGCACAAATATAAAGTGATTAATGATTCACCTGTGACTGACAGCTCAATTACAAATATTCAGAGATTTTTCAGCTGAACCGGACTGTACTGCAAGTTGCGTTTACACAGCCTGCAGTTCAACTCAGCCCCAAACATAGGGGACGTGGGGAAGTATGTAAACAACTTAAAAACAACTTAAAAATGTAAATTCTGTATTTTTAACATCTGTGAACACTTGGAAAAATGTTCTACAATTGAATTCTATTTTTTTTTAAATCACCACGTTTAATTTAAAAAAAATCTATTTTTGTTTTATATTTTTTTTCAGAATTTATGGAGTATAGCATTGTTAAACTGCACATAAGACATGCTTAACCTTTCTCTACTTCTAGGCATGGTTGTGCTCTTTCCAAAGAGGTGCAGGAGTTTACAAAAAAAAATTGCAAAAAATGACTAAAAATGTGACAGGAACAAAGAAACTGCTTGGAGTTCAGTGGGATAAAAATGGTCAAAA
This sequence comes from Amphiprion ocellaris, assembly GCF_022539595.1. NCBI lineage: Eukaryota > Metazoa > Chordata > Actinopteri > Pomacentridae > Amphiprion > Amphiprion ocellaris. The sequence goes on along the minus strand of NC_072767.1, from coordinate 4,810,419 downwards.
CAGGTATATTTACGTATTTTGGCCCCATTTCGTTTCTAGATGAAATAATCGCACCATTTAAACAGAGTTACTCACCTTAATAATCATCTCAAATGTGAAGACTCCAGTGAACACATAATCAAAATAGCGCAGAACCTGGAAAACCAGAAAGACAGTCAGAGAAAAATCACAAAATCAGACATTTGCTGAACATAAAAACACAAATGTGGTCTTTTCTTAAAAGTGAAACTCTTTTGCTTGTTGTAATAATTTCATGACACTTACAGCTGCTTTACTCCTCAAGCTCTCAGAAGCCATTTAGTATGAAACAGTCCCTTAATATGATTTTAATACAATGCAGGATAATTAGCCTCATTCCTCCCATAAACCACCAGGCTCCGACTGTCTCATCTGCCTTCCTCATCAGAGACTTAATTGCCCCCCATCAAGTAACGTTAGCCGCCTTTTGCAAAACAATTTAAGGGAATTTTATGAGAAATGATTTGTGCTTTTTTTCTTAATGGTACTTCGGCTGCTTACTGTAGATGCAGGGAGCGAAGAGACCCAGGGCAAAGATTAAGACTGATTGGAATGATATCTCAGGAGTTAACAGAGAGCTGTAGTATGACAGAGTGTTTGAAACCACAGAAATATTCATCTTTAACACCCTCTGAACCCCAAAATCCACCAGGAGAGGTTTGAAATGCTGCTATCTTTTAAAAATAGCCACAAGTACAACATTTAGCAGAGCAAAAAACCTTTAAAAAAAAACAAAAAAAACAGAAAGAATAGTCAGGCTTTTAACTTTCCAACAGGTTTTGGACTAATCATGCATGACACGCAGTTCTATCATTTCTCATTCAAAAATCTGCCAAAAATAAACTGTTTGGACGAACCAGATTCTCTAAAAAATTAAAAAATTCTGCACTATTAAGCACAACAATGAAACCATTAGTGACTCAGCTGCGACCAACGGTCACATTAAAAAAAAAAAAAAACTGTGACTTTTTGGCTGAACTGCAGGCAGTGTTTACCCAGAGCAGGTAGAAGACGAGAATGGAAACAAAGTATAACAACAACAAAAAATAAAATATAAATGGAAAAATGTAAGTAGTAAAATATCCACAGCATGTAGAGTCACCTACTTTTCCTAGACACTTGAAAAAATGTTGTACACGCTGTGCATTCCATATTTTTTTAATTTTTAAAAAACAAATAATCAAAGAAATTCAGTTTCTGTTTAGTTTTTTGTTCGATTTATGGCATTATAACTGTATCATAGTGAGCAAAAGAGTCTGCACAAGTCTCTACAGAGCTGCAGGACTTTATATTGCAGTGAATATTGAGGCCACAGCGACAAAAAAAAATTGACAGGAACAAAAGAAACTGCTCGGGGTCCAGAGGGTAAATAAAGTCATGATTATTTCCTACATCAGTGTGAACACAAACCTTATTCCAGTCGGACGAGGTGGCCACAGGGTCCTCAGCAGCCAAAGCGATGCTGCTGGCAGCGATGACCAGCAGGATGGACATCTCAAAGTAGCGGAGGTTCACCACATAGTGACAGGCTCGACGCACCCTGAAGGACAGCAGAGCTTGGATGTTAAATATATCTACTGAAGGATGGACTGTCAGGCTTTAATCAGACTGAAATGTAAGAGATTCCAAGGGATTAAACAACATGCATCTTATGAAACACATCAGAAATAGTCAGACATTTGGGAGCTAGATGAGAAAATCAACACCACTTTGACATGTAGACAGTAAATATGCATCTATAAGAAGCCACCGCCAGGGATATTAGTTTAGCATAAATACTGGAAACAGCTCACCTGGTTCTGCTGAATGATAACAAAAATGACATGTTATATGTCAGTTATGTGATCTTTACAAATACCAAAGTGTGAAAACAACATGCTGTGGTTGTACCCTGAATTATGTGCCTATTAATTATTATTCTTATTTTATATTTTATCTTTTATTCCTCGTATATAGTGTTTTGTTTTGGAATTTTTTGTACTTCCCATTTGTAACGAACCAAAACTAAGCTTAAAATCGTAATATTTCATCAAAATATTTTTTTCCATTTAAAAATTTGGTAAAAATAAACAGTTTGTATTAACAAGATTCTGTAAACAACAAAAAATTCTGCAGTCTTCTGCACAAATGTAAAGCCAGTAATGACTCAGCTGTGACTGATGGCCCAATTACAAAAATTCAGAGAGTTTTCAGCTGAAATGGGCTGAATTGCAGGTTGTGTCTACACAGCCTGCATTTCAACCCAGCTCAGTTCCACACATAGGGGACAAGTATAGAAACAACTTAGAAATATAAGGAGTAAAATATGTGTAGTGTGTATTTTTTTTTAACATTTGGGAACATTTGGAAAAATACTCTACAAGTTAAATCCAGTTTTTTTAAAAAATCTTTTGTAAAATAAATAATAAACAAAATTAAACTACTGTTTTTATCTTTTTCTGAATTTATGATAGTATAGCATTGTTACAGTGCACATAAGACATGTTTAAGCTCTCTCTACTTCTAGCCATGGTTGTGGACTTTATATTGCTGCAAAAAATAGTAAAAAGTAAGTAAAGATGCGACAGGAACAGAGAAACACACCTTTAGTTTTCTCCAGTACTTCCTATTTTGATTGGTGTTCATTTAATTTTTTATTCAACTCCAAGAGAGCCATCCACAAGAATTCCTATCTGCCTAAACTCTATAAATATAAATAAAAAATCTTGAATCTATTATGTGACTGTTTCTTCATCAGTCTGTGGAGTCTTCTTGTTACTGTGAAGTTATTAGGCAACCAACTGAGACTTTGCACAAACTTTTAAAAGTAATCTTTGGGTTTGAAACATTCTTTTGAACCCTCTGAATCAGAGGAACTGCATCTTTTTTTTAAAAAAAATTCTGAAATTACACTATTAATCAGAGCCAGAAACTACAAAAGCAGAAAGAGTTGATGGAATTTCAACTTGTGATGGTCCTTGAACTGCTCCTCTGTGAAGTGCTCTTATCCAAATTTTAAAGAATAAAATTGTGATATTTCCAGTTTTCAAAAGCACTTTATACCACATGCTATTAAAAAATCAAAATAAAGGATTTGCTCTAACAAGATTCTGTAAAAAAATGAAATATTCTGCAGCTTTTTGACACAACTGTGAAGCAATGACTGATGTGACAGAGACTTAAACTGCAGGCTGACAGGTATTAAAATTCAAGAAGTAGAAAAATCACAGCATATAGTGCAAACTATTTTGTTTCCAGTACAGGTATAATTTGTGGGCACTTAAAAAAAAAAGGTGCACGTGTTGATTCCAAGTTTCTTAAATTATTGCAAAATAAATAATCAAATAAGTTCAACTGTTGCTTTTTCTCTATTTGTGCTTCATTCTGCAGGGAAGACATTTTTGAGTTTTCTCTGCCTTCAGCCATGATTGTGTTGTTTCCATAGGTGTGCAGGACTTTATATTGCAGTGAAAAATGCCCACAGGAGCAGAAAAACGCACAGAAATTTCCATTTCATATTGTATATTGTCATATGAGATTTTACCATCAGAGGTGTGAGAGGTATGAACTTACGGGTTGTCAGGTTTGAAGATGAACATGCTGTCTGGGGTCACAGTGTTGACGGGCTTCATCTCTTCTGCTTCCTCTGATTTGCAGGTTTCAGGGTCCTTACTGTTGACTGCAGAGAATCGGGAACAAGATGAATTCACAACTTTCCTGGTGGGCTAGTAAAGGCCACAGAAACACTAAAATATGCAGGTTCAGTTTTCGGTGGCATTTTAATCAGGGATGAACAGTGATAGGCTGAATCATTTAACTATGAAGCTTCTCAAAATGTCTTAACCCTGAAAAACATCCAAAAATTCAGAAAAAAAATTCCCCAAATTTCTGAAAATTTGCAAAACCTTCAGGAAGAAAATTCCAATAATTCCTCCAAAGTTTCCCTTAAAAGTATTATTTAAAAAAAAATCCCCAAATTTGGCAAGAAAATTCTTGCAAATATTTTCAAAAAATGAGTAAAAATCTTCCAAAAAAATCCTAAAAATATCTAAAGTGATTACATATATATCAGCAAAACTTCTAATATTTCTAAGATTTCCCAAAAATGTGGACATCAAAAGTTTCCCTGTGAAAATATATTTTTTCCCCACATTTTCAAACTTTAAAACGGGTCAATTTGACCCGCAGGACGACACGAGGGTTAAAGATTCTATGCGCAACATTCAGCAGTAGAGACTCTTAAACTAAACTGAAGTGAAATACACAAATGTACATACATGAGGTAAATAACATAAACTAAACACTTGGATTTTTCTTGGAGTACTGGATTGCACTTTCCCTTTTCCAGCTCAACACTGAAGGTCACTCTCTGTCTGTTCATAAGAGCGTGGAAGGCCGACAGTTTCAATGGGTGGGCTTCAAATGCACTTAGATGTACTAACATGACAGCACATCTGACCCAGTTGCCAAAACATACAACAAAGAAGCTCATATTATAAAATTCTCTGTTAATTATGCCATTATTCCACTCTATCGTTACACAGCACATAGTTTTTTGGGGTTTTTTTGCCGCTATATTAACCCTCGTGTTGTCCTGCAGGTCAAAATTGAGGAAATTGTTTAGGTGACCCCAAACTTTTGAGTGGTAGTGTATGTATATGGAGTTCACTGGACAGCAGTTTTGCATAGAAAATATTTATTTGTGACGTTTTAGTGCTAGACTTTTAGCAAAATGTTGCAAATGGACACTTTATTAGGTACACCTTGCTAGTAAAAGGTTGGACCCCCTTTTTCCTTCAGAACTGCCTTAACCCTCATGTCGTCCTGCGGGTCAAAATTGACCCGTTTTAAAGTTTGAAAATGTGGGGAAAAAAAAAAAATTCACAGTGAAACTTCTGACATCCAAATTTTCAACATTTTTGGGAAATCTTTGAACATTTTTTGGTGGAAAAAAAGAAATGTTAAAAATATTTCTTAAGAACATTCACAAAAAATTCAACCAAAATCCAGTGAATTTCGAATTTTCACATACTGCACCGTTTTTCTGCAGGCAACACTTTAAAGTAACAGATATAAACTAAAACATGACTCTGATGCTCCGTAGGATATTCAGAAGGAGCATTTAGCCGACAATTCAGGTTTGGGAACTTCAGAGTTTCTGTATTTTTTCAGATGATGCATATCTGTTGGCATCATTAGACCATGACCTTTAGTTCGTACTGAGGCGGTTTGTAGATGAGTGTGAAGCAGCTGGGATGAGAATCAACACCTCCCAGTCTGAGGTCATGGTTCTCTGCTGGAAACTGGTGGATTGCTGCCTCTGAGATGGAGGTGGGTTGCTGCAAATGAAGGAGTTGAAGTATCTCTTTTGCAAACTACTGGAAAATGGAGCATTCTGCACTAATGTGGACGTTGTACTGGACTATTGTGGTGAAGAGGGTGAAGCTGTTGAATTACCAGTCGGTCTTCATTGCAACCTTCACCTATTTTTATGAATTCTAGGTAGTAACTGAAAGAAAGAGATTGTGGATAGAAGCAGCTGAAATGGGTTTCCTCTGTGGGGTGGTTGGTCTCGGACATAGAGATAAACTGAAGAGCTCCGACTTCCGAAGGGAGCTCAGAGAAGAGTCGTTTATTATACAAATGACACAAATGAGACCAAAAATGACAAAAATGAGACACAAAACAACAACAAAGTAGACTAAAAACACAAGCAAGACAAAAAAAACACAAAACGACAAAAACAATGAAAAAACATTGAATAAAGCAAAACATAAAATTACAAAAATAAGACAAAAAACACAAGCAAGACAAAAAGGAAACACAAAACAACAAAAACGAGAAACAAAACAACAAAAGCATGAGACAAACGACAAAAGTCAGACAAAAAACAAGACAAAATATTACAAAAATAAGACACAAAATGACAAAAGAACAGTGAACAATCTAGTATTTTACTTGATGATGAAAACAACTTGTCATGGTCTAGAAATTATTTTAAATTTACAGTTTTACAAATTTACAATTTGCAGTTAATGTCTTCTCTGTAATTTTTACACTTTGCAAAGGCGTCCCACGGACCAGATTGGACGCTCTGGAGGGCCGCTCTTGGCCTGCGGGCCGCATGTTTGACACCCCTGTTGTAGATTTTTCTGAATAAAATGCAGAAGCTAGAGGCAACGGTCAATCTAACGCCTGTCAAAATTACCGTACTTTCTGGACTATAAGCCGCTACTTTTTTCTCACGCTTTGAACCCCACAGCTTAGGCGAGCTTCATGCCATCAATAGGTTTAGCCTCGTCACATCAGATCAATAAAATTACCGAACAGGTCACAGTGAACCAATGAAACTGTTTGAATTAAATCAAATGCACTCACACTAAATTCTTCAGATCAGTCATTTTGCACTTCATGCACAAACCCTCATCATGGAAAACACACAAAGAAATGCATATGATGCAGCTTTTAAGTTAAAGGCAATCGATCTGGCTGTCGAAGAAGGAAATAGAGCTGCTGCACGTAAACTTGGCATCAATGAATTGATGGTTAGACGTTGGAGACGGCAGCATGAACTGACTCAATACGTTTTCCTGCCGTGTTACAGACACTGTTCAGAAAAAAGCATTTATTTAATTAAAAGTAAAAAAAAAAATCTTTCTGTGTAAATATCTCGTTACAATGTGGACACCTGCGGCTTATAGACAAGTGCGGCTGATATGTGTACCAAACTTTTTTTCACTTTAAATTTAGTGGGTGCAGCTTTTACTCAGGTGTGCTCAACAGTCCGGAAATTACGGTAATAAAAAAACTCTAGAGAGCTTCCTTGACAAGAGGGAGAGGCTTCATGCTGAGACAGAAGAATACGTAAATACATATTTAAGTCCCATTTACATGACAACAGTTTCAGGATGAAAGGTTTTGCTGCGTTTTGGCCTCCCATTTGCACAGAAACAGTGTTTTAAATGACCTAAAACAGAAACTTATGAATACGGCCTCCAGATTGCAATTTTTCTCGATTTTTCTTCGTCGCCATGTGAACGAGTAGCCAGAGTTTTCAGTGAGAACACCGACGTCACGCTCCACTTTCTGCATTACACGTTCATTCTAGTTGCCATGCATGAACCGGGCGACAACAGTAACAATGGTGGACTACCGTGTTGTCAACAAAATGTGCATTTGTTGCATCATTACTGCAATCAGCGAAGACGCATTCAATATATACGGCAGATAATCAGCCCACCTCCACCTCGACGGTCACGTGGGGTGTGCCTCTACAAAGTTACATCGCCGACTACTGGCCTGGCATGCACACTACAGCGTTTTCAGTCCTTCCAGTGTTTCAATGTTTCCAGTGAAATGTAAAAAGTAATTTTATTTGTTTAGGACACTTTGAAAAAATAATTTGTTACATGTGCAATGACTGGTCTGTAGAAAATTGTCTTGCATGAAACTGGTTTGTGGTGCATAAAAGGTTGGAGATCGCTGTTCTAGATGGATTAAATATCTCAGCTGGCCCGGGGACACCTCAGGGTTCTCGAGGAGAATCTGAAAAAGTTTTTTTGGGGAGAAGTACTTTTGGAATTTCTAGCTTAATGACCGTTTGTATTTCACTTTTAAAATACATAACTACTGACAGTCTGGTGAGTGATTTTTCCATTTAAACTAAAACCTCAAGTCTCATTAAACTGACGCTAGGGCTGGGCGATAAATCGATTTTATGGATTAATTCAATTTTGTACTTAATATCCATTTGTTTTAATGAAAATAATCGATATAATAATATATATATATATATATATATATATATATATATATAGGACAGTTTCACGATGTGTGGAATCTCCGCACGCCGCATCCAATTTGCATAAAGTAGAAGTCAGTCTACTTCATACAAATGAGCTGCGGTCCTCTCCAGGTAAACACACCTGATCGCAGCTGGAAATGCACCGCAACCAGACCAGCATGCCACATGCAGCACATTTCCAGCTGCAATCAGGTGTGTTTACCTGGAGAGGGCTGCAGCTCATTTGCATAAAGTAGACTGGACTCCGGCATGAGTAGATTAGGTAGGGGGTAAAGAAAAATCGGGTGAATCGGGATTTTTTGTGAAAAAATCGGAGATTTTTTTTAGGCCATATCGCCCAGCCCTAACTGACGCCTTTTCAGACTACAATAAGTGAAGTAATAATTATGATCATGCCCCATCACAAGTTATGAAAAAACAACACACAAACTAATATTAGCAGCTATGAAAACACGTCACGGATCTAGATTCGTACCTGTGATTGTGGAGAGCTCCAGAGATGGCTGCACATTGGGAACCTCGATGATCACACTGGAGCTGAGCTGAGGTTCATCCTGGTCCTGCTCGGCCTCCTTCTCCTCCTTGTTGTCCTCTGAGACATCAGGCGCACTCGGTTCTGATTGCTGAGGAGGCTCCTCCTGCTTCTGAGGACACTGGTCACCAGTTTGAGTCTGGTTTTCTGTTGGGTTACTGTCCAGTTCTTCACTCTGGTCTCCCTGTCTGTAGGCGCAGAGAAACCCTTTACTGCAGGGCTGATGTGCTCACAGTGGGGTTTGATGCCGGTTAACTTAAGAGCCTCCGCAAAAAAATGTGTGGAGATGCAGGAATTACAGACAAGTTTAGTTATTGGGCTGCAAAGTAAAGCCGTGATGGGAAGTGTGATGGCACAATAGTAAAGGAAAAACTGTTAGTCCTGCTCAGATTCCTTGCAAAATGTCTGCTATAGGATGAAATGATCAAAGTCAATGAGAGTTAAACCCTGTTTTTTCCATCCACCTGTTTTGCAGATATTATTAGAGGCAAAAACCTGTTCAGTATTGGAAATCTTTGAGTAAAAGGACACTTGTCTTTAATATGCAGGTAAAATGGTGCAAAAGAAAGTGTTTCTTGCAACAGAGAACATCAGAATTTCTATGATCTGAAACAAATTATTTATGCCTGGTGAATAATTCAGTTATTCACAGCACAGCTGGATCTATGTCATGCAGAAAGTTAAAAATGAAAGCTTGTATGACCGCTCTTTGTTTACTTTCACAGCAGAAAACAACTCTATTGGTATCTGCATGTCTCCTTTTTCTATCAAACATAAATCCATTGTTTTCTTGTTCCAGGTAGTCTGGGATACATATGAATATGCACACACATGATCAGGTCCATTTATGAATAGGATCTGTTGTTTGTGTTCATTTATAAACAAATAAATCAATGCTGCATGGATTCTGCAGGCTTAGATGCTGGGGAGATGTACTGTCTTGAGTAAATATATTACTGAGGTGATTTAGTATTGATGTCTACCTTTCCTTTTGGCTCTGTTTGTCATCAGCTTACTTTGTGTATTTTGTGGAGTTTCTTCATTGCAGGTTCATCTACATACAGTATGTTACCTGTGAGGAATTCAGTTTTAGCCATTGGGGGTTTTATGCATTCATATCCTCACATGTTACCTTCACAATGCAAATCATTTTTGGGATATATTTATGATTCTTACTCTCTGTGTTAAAGCTGTCACTCTGTGGAATAATATTTTATAATTCATGCTTTCCTATAGTATGTGTAGCATGTCTACTAGTTGCCGAGTTGCTGCAACTTCCTATAAAAGATCTATTAGCACCAAAGCGTTTACCTGATTAAGATCTAACAACAAAATGTCAAAAATAAATGATTTTTTTGCAAGTTATGCAGTGTGTAGGAGTCTATTTTTAAGCTACAGAAAAACAAAACGCATTGTTGCCTGTGCATTATTGCATAACATTTCCAAGCAAGGATGTCCTAATTAAGTTCTTTAACCCCCCATCTGTCATTGAATATTTGGTGTCGGCCAACACCGAGTCCCAATCTAATACAATTTTCCTAAATAACACATACTTCATGTATATTAAAGCTATTAAAATCAATCTAATATACACTACCGTTGACAAGTTTGGGGTCACACAGACAATTTCATGTTTTCCATGAAAACTCCCACTTTTATCCATGTGCTAACATAACTGCACAAGGGTTTTCTAATCACCGATTAGCCTTTCAGCACCATTAGCTAACACAATGTAGCATTAGAACACAGGAGTGATGGTTGCTAGAAATGTTCTGTATTTCTGATTCATTTAATGTTATTTTCATTGAAAAAAATTTTTTTCTTTGAACTTTAGTAGTGTATACAGTAGCTTGAAAACAGCTCTGAAATACATTCCTGCATCCAAGCTGTTTCTTAATATTACATAGATGGTCATGAACCTTAAAGTTCCAGTAGGATACTGTCTGCTATGACCTGTTGGAGGGTAGCGTGTACTGTGGCTCCACAAGCTCCAAAAGTGGGACAACCTGTATTCACTACATGCGTGTTAGAAAATGTGTTGTAGATCAGCTGTAGTACCTGGTTGTTCCACTAGATGGATTGTAGACGCAAGGAGGCAGTGACTTGGACTATGGGCTGTTCATGTTGGCAATAGGGCTGGACCCAAATATCTGAATATTCGGTCGTGACGGTGTTATCCGAATATTTATTTTGAGATCCGAATATTCGGATCCCCCCACTGGACGTTGCGAACCGAACCGAATATTTGGCTCTCGTTCCTCCGTTTCTCCCCCCTGTCGGATGTTACGAGCTGAACCGAATATTTGGATATTCGTCATTAATCGGGGCAAATATCTGGAGCCCGCAAACTGCTATTCAGGCCAGCCCTAGTTGGCAAGCAGAGAGCATTATAGGGGTTTAGCTAGCAATGGGCACCATGACGAAGACTCCTGTCATGCTTAATGACCTCCGACACGAGCGTATGCGTTTAAGAGAAGATGGGATAGACTATATCTCAGTGGTAAAATAAACAGAGACAACTTTGTGACCCAAATCATGTGTCTGCTGACTAAAACAGGAACATCAGCAAGGAACAAATGCCCACTGTGCTCAGTTTGTGTCAATAATTCATCAATTATTTATAACGAAAAACATTCACAAGTCGCATCCCTAGCATCCTACCACAGGTTATTCTCACCCTTAATAACATCAATATGACAGCAGATGTAAACAAAGGATCAGGCTTAAGTTTGTGCCAATATCAGTTAAAAAAATGTCTTGACTGGCCTCAATCTCCATCTCTGAGATTCTATCAAGGAATCTCTATTTCCAAAAGGTGTGTGGTCAGGCCACTCAACAAAACCTGCCATGAAACATACTAAATGTAAAATCCTGGGATGGATCCTGCCTCGGACATATGTTGCATCTCATTCTCTATTTTCTCTAAATGATTCTCGTCTCCATTGACTTTTATCCACCAAACAAATTCAACACTGGAGCACATCATTTGCTGCAGATGAAGGTTTGAACAGTTCTTTGTCAGTCTTACCTGCTCTCCTCATGTTTAGACTCTTCTCCTTCTGTGTTTTCTGGCTCTCCATCCTTTTCCTGTGCTGTTCCATGGTTTCCCTTCTTCTCGCTGACCCCCGAACAACTCGCCGAGTTGCTGCCGTTCCCCGGGGAAGATCCTTGACTTCTGGTCCCACTCTGATGGTCACAGTGATGCAGAGCCCTCCTGCCCCTGATCCCACCATGACCTCCCATTTCAGGAGTCAATGTGTCCAAATTATCCGGAGGTCTAAACTTCTTTACCACCCTGTGCTGACGTTCGCCTTTCAGCCTGGGGCTTCGTCGCTCGCTGGTGGGTTTGTGGCTTTGATTGATGCCCAGTTTTCCACCCTCGGTGACGGGCTCTGCTTCAGGAGGCTCTGGGATGGTCATGGACACTGAATCAGGAAGAGGTACATTTGTAGGATCCACCGACTCCGGCACCAGCACCGATACCGGGGGTTCGGGTACGTCTCCAGATAGAGCAGCATCCAGGGGCAAATCCACCGACATGGTAGAGCCTGAAGCCTGGTTCTTGGCTGGGGAGGTCAGGGGGTCTGTCAGGCGTTTTAAACTCCCTGACGGCGTGTGCTGCATGGCCTTTCGGTGCAAGGACAGCGGGCGTCCATGCTGGGGATGAGCCGAGGCAGGAGGTCCGTCTTTCTCGTCGCTGGGGCTGCTGAAGAGGATCTCTCGGCTGGACATCTGTCGGTGTCTCCGAAGCTGGCTGGTCCTCTGCTCCCACACCGACATGGTCATCCTCTTTCTCCTCTCCCTCCTGGACATGAAAGAGGTAGAGGGGTTGAGTGGCGGGGGAGGCCGGCCCTCCCTGATGCTGCCCTGGGCCTCCTCCAGGGAGCAGGAGTAGGTTGGCCGGCTGCGGTGAATCGCTCTTTTCCTGTACAGGTAGGGTCGCCTCCGCCGGCTTCCCCTGGGAACAGCAAGAACAGATAAAATGTAAGGATATAAAGAAAAAAAACTTCATATTTACAGTGCAACATTTGACATTCAGTAGATTTAGCATAACGATAGAAACGTTTTCATTTTAGCTGTACTTTTTAGTTTGTGTTGATACAGGACTCAAATAATTTCATATTCTCCAAAAAGTTGATCTGATTCAAACCAAAGTGTTCAAATGTGCTTTGATGGACTTAAAAAAAAAGACACTGTAAAATTGTAGAAAAAAATTTAGTTGAATCAACTTATCTTTTCTAGTCTGGCTGATATATTTGGTATATAGTAAGGTCTGTACCTTGCTATGCTAAACATTGACATGTTGTGAATCTACACTATAAAAATAAAACTGAATTGAATATGCAAGGTTTGGTCTTTTTTCAGTAACTGTTATAGAACGTTATTATTTTCAGATCACTCTAGAATCTAAAAACTTGAGCCATTGTAAACTGCAAAGTTAAAATTGAATTTAAATTAGGTTTTTAAGAAACAAAATTATCATAAGCAAACCCTCCAGAAGGTATTGTTTAGGAGTTAAAACTCCCAAGAAACTGTTGTTCTGCAGTTCGAGAAAACAGACTTAGTGGAAACTTGATACATATCTTTGATAAATTAGGTTTGACCGTTTTGTCCATAATAATTTAAAAAATTCAAACCATGACAAAAGTTAGTTTTGAATTCAGTCACTAGACTTTTAATTATTTATACAGCTCTAGATTGTCTTTGAACAGACTTGGATAAAACAAAAAATGACTTCACAAGTTGAGGCTTTAAGTTCTTAAAGTGAAATAAAAAAGAAAATCTTTAAAATTAAGAAAACGTAAAAGGAAAGCCACCGTTTGTGTGACTAAACGATTTAACTTAATGTCTTAAGTTTATTTAACTTGTTTTCTGAAGTTCGGTTAATTTAAGTCGGCTAGTTTTAAACTTTCACAGCTCATAAGATGACTTTGAACTAATTAATCAACTTTAGTGCAATTAGCTCAGATTTTTAGTGCAACGGGAGAACTTGTATTTCAAATTTTCCAATCTATACTTTCTAGGTTGCTTTATGACTACATTGGTTATCAAAAAGTGAATATCACGAGTGTTTTGGTTTGACGTTCAAGTGGTTTATCAAACAACAAAAAGGCAATTTCATTTCAACACGAAGCAGTTCACTGGATCGATGGTGATGTCAGGTGGAAAATGAACCAAGCCAGGAATTCTTCTGTGGCTTCACTAACAAAAAGATGCACAATGAAATCAGTGGAGTAGATTTTTAGAAAAAGAAACGTGGATTAAAAAACAAGGCTGGAGAGTTGAGGAGGTACAGGACAGGATCATGGACAGAATGTTTTTACAGAAATGTGAGTGAGAGTTTGAGAGAGAACTGAACAGACAGTGTTACTTACTGGAGTGTGGACTCTTGTGTGGTCCGTGTTATCAATGAGCGATTGGTTGAAAACAAGACATTAGTGCTTTTGTGAGCAGAGACAAAACAGACCAGGAGACACACACCAAAACACAACTACACACTCCGTTAATGCCATTTACCAGCTGCTCTCAGCTTGTTATTCAACGCTTAAGGCTCAAACTGCTCTTTCAAGAGGACTACGCACGGATAAAATATTCATTTCACAGCATAATAGAGCGATTTCCTTTGCGCACGTCCAATATTTTAACACTCGCAGTGGATGAAAGGGTAAAATTGAAATGTTTTGATGTGTGTCTCCATCGGAGCCAAGCGGCACATTGACAAACAAGATGGTGTCAGTATTAGAACAGTAGAACAACATTCAAAAACATCAACGGCACGCGCAACATTGATAAGAAGACATATTCAGTAGACCGTGATGTCAGACAGTTGGGTAGAGAACACAGAGATGAGCTCCATCAGCAAACACAGGTAAGGAGTGCATATTCAGATACCCTTTAAACAAAACCACCACATCGGGATGCAGCTGCCACCTCACATATTAGCATTCTTTGGGGGACATGCTAGCGTGTAAAAGAGAAAATTCAAGCGCTGAGCTTCAAAAATATGAGCTCAGAACGTTTGGAATACTAAGGAGTGTTTGGGAGAGGGTTTAAAGACTTGACAAGGAATGAAAAACTGTACGCACACTGGAGACACTTGCCAAATAGTCCAGCCCTGGTGTCGCTTCTTGTGCTTTAAGCGAGAAGCGTTCTGTGTGTGAATAGTTTGTTTTTCTTCCTGTCATCATGCTGACCAGATGCATGCGCTCTCAAAGTGAAATCAAAATCCAACATGCAGCGTCTTGTGTCATGCAGGTTTATCGGAGGTCAGCTGCTGCCGAGGTTTCAGAGAGAACGTCAGAGAAGAAACCAGAGCTTCCCCTCTGAATGAAGATGTGAACCCAGGTGACCTCGATCTTCTCTCTGAAGTGAGTCTGATCCGCAGCTGCTCAACCGAAACTAATACTCACTGCATCTCGAGTATTTTGTAGCGTACAAGTTTGAAAATGAAATAAATCTGAGGTGGCACAGTGAAAGAAAAGTGGATTCCACTCAAAATTACTGCAAAAATGCATCAAAACAGAGGTAGATACTGTAAATTGTCATGCTATTTTGGAGACAAAAAAAAAGAAAGACTGTTTCCAGTAGGCTCCTGTAAAAACTGATGCTTTTTGTTTAGAGCAACTACTTAATTTAGGCAGCTATTAATGATAACACCAATGCACTAAGATAGAGGCTCTTTAATGTTTTTTTATATATATTGCGTTGAATTATTTTCATTAATACACTATGATTTCTCATACATTGTTGCCTTTAAATAAAAGTTGCCAATCCATAAAAATGTAACTTATCCTTTATCCTTTTTGTTGTTTTAGTTGTATATGCATTTTTAAATCTTAAGCAGAGTTGGTAGATCTTAATTTTTTGCATCCTAAAGATTATTTATGGTAAATGTCTACACTTTACAGTCACATTAATATATCATAAAAGGACAAACTGTTGGAATTTACAGGACTACAGTTGTGATTTTTGTACGTTACAGTTGCAACACAGTATAAATAAAGTATATTATAGAAAAGTCTACTTACAGTAATGAACAATAAACCATATATTTTACTGCAGAGTGCTTGAATCAGTTACACAGCAACTACCACTGCCAGTATTTTACTGTCATTTTACAGAAAATAACTGCTACAGTGCATTTGATGGTTCTAATGCTGCTTACATGCAATCTACTGCCCATATTTATTCTATTCTATTGGTTTTTATTTGATTTGATTTAATTTACCTCACACACTGTATTGTGTATATCTTGCCTCTTTTTCATATGTTGTTTTATTTTATATGTACATTTGATTTTATTATTTATTGTCGTTATTTCATTTAGCTCGTTATCAATGCACCATCCAGTGGCAGCTATTTATATTTTCATCATGCCCCCATGTATGATGGCAATAACCCTATTCTATTCTATTCTATTCTATTCTGTTCTGTTCTGTTCTGTTCTGTTCTGTTCTGTTCTGTTCTGTTCTGTTCTGTTCTGTTCTGTTCTGTTCTGTTCTGTTCTATTCTATTCTATTCTATTCTATTCTATTCTATTCTATTCTGTTCTATTCTATTCTGTTCTATTGCTACATAACAAACTTAAATTAAGTTTATGTGGGATGTCAGTGATAAGAACGGCCTGTTGAGTTGCATTGTGGGTAATAGAAGTGTCTGGTTTTGACAAAAAAGATGAATAAGCAGAAATAAAAATATATGAATTTCATTCTGCTGCATTGGTTTTGACTGATATTTTTCTACTGTTCATGATTAGTCTTACAACATTATAGGAATTTAGTGATAAATCAGTGAAGCATTGTCTGTGTTAAATACTTTCCACTTTCTACATTCGACAATTATTTTATTTTTCATATATTTATTACTCCTATAGGTTATTCATTGGTTGCATGTGACATTTATATATCAAGTAGCGGCAGCATAAAACCATATTACCATAAAAAAAAGTTGATTGTTTTAAATTTTTTGACACAATAAGATGCTGAAATGCATTCATTTAATTTGATTATTCTTTGTTGTAGTATAGAAACGGGCATTGAGAATCACAGAATTTCAGTAGTATTGATGCCAACTATGAAATTTCTGGTATCTTGACCTGCCTGAAGAATAGCTTTACAGAGTTTTAGCTGATCTGCTCGAGCTGCAGCAGGTGGAACTTGGTAAGCAAAGAAAGAGGCATCACAGATCAACTGAAGCTAATATTCACTGCATTTCTAGATTTCTTCCTGTTTGAGTCTAAGTTATAAGTTTCAGAAAAAGAGCCTGAATGAAGGAAGACAGAGAAAAAAAAGGAAATCTCGTGCTAACAGAGTGTAAAATCGTCTCCATGCCTCCATGCAACAGACTGTTTGTCCAGACTCAGCGTGCAGACAGAGCCGGAGGTTTCCACTCCTGTTCATGCACATGCACTTCCACCACCTGTGACAAGGCAATGTGCAATCAACTCCTGAGAAAACAAATCATCTAATCTGCCAGCTGGAGACCTGGGTATTAAAAAAACAAAACAAAAACAATGTCATGTTACTTTATGAATCAAATTTCCCAGCAGCAACAACACTGGATCCCTCCCGGTGACGCCATCCGCTGCGCTGGAGTATATTACTGTAATGGACACCCTGTCTTAACTTGGACACTGAGTAACCCTGTCTCCATGACGACGACATAAGCACCTCCCAGCCCGGAGTGGAACCGGGTAACCATGGAGACGTAGACTTCAATTTGGAGCAAATTATAGAGCCGGGAGCAGGCGGAGGCTGGATAGTGGAGCTTTCAGAAGGCGTAGCAGTAAGTCTGTAGCGGGACAGCAGAAAATACTGGTTCTTTCAAGTGATATTTACGCTCTACAAGGTGGCACTTAGACCGAGCTGCACTCTAAAGACCCTCAGACCCCCTTTAGATCTGCTCTGCATGCTTCTGCTCCATCACTAATCCAGACCCACTGCACCAGATGATAGACCGGTGGCTGGAGGCTGCAGAAACTCCGGCTCAGTGTTTGTAATGTGGGCTGGTCCTGTGTACTGTAAACTCCCTGGTGGAAGGAAAGGGGGGAGGCAGAGGGAGGAGGAGGAGGAGGAGAGGCCGGAAGAGGCTGCCTACAGCACTTACTCTGAAGACATGAAGGAGGACAACGGGCCGACCTCCTTCGCCTTCTGCAGAGCGTGTTTCTGGTTGAACGCCGCCTCGGCTTCCTCTTCATCCTGATCAAAGGAGGGAAAGAGCAAAATGTGGCGAACATGTGCAACATCTGCCAGTTTAAATTATTAAACCGCATCAAAGCAGTGAAAGGAGGGCAGGGCAGAACAGGACAAGGCAACTGTTACAGCAGTCAAAGCACGAAAGGCTGAGTTTTTAGCTTCTCTTATTCCTGTTTCATTACCTTGGTAAGTTCTTGTGCGTTGGCCAGATTATCCACAGCGATGGCCAAGAAGACGTTCAGCAGAGTGTCTGGTCACAGCTGTGTTCAGGACTCACACATCAGGCTGAAAGATGACTAAATGTTGGGTTTCTATTCAGCAGGTGTTCAGCCTGTTGCTCTGCTAAATGTGTCATTATTGTGTCACTGTTTCTTCCATTTTCCTAATGTTTAAAAAATGCTTTAACCCTCGTGTCGTCCTGCGGGTCAAAACTGACCCGTTTTAAAGTTTGAAAATGTGGAAAAAAAAATATTTTCACAGTGAAACTTTTGATGTCCACATTTTCAACATTTTTGGGAAATCTTTGAACATTTTTTGGTGGAAAAAAAAAGAAATGTTAAAAATGTTTCTTAAGAACATTCACCAAAAAAAAAATCAACCAAAATCCAGCAAATTTTGCTGGATTTTGGTTGATTTTTATGTGAATGTTCTTAAAGAAAATATTAGAAGTTTTACTGATATCTATGGAATCACTTTAGATATTTTTAGGATTTTTTCGGAAGATTTTTACTCATTTTTTGAAAATATTTACAAGAATTTTCTTGCCAAATTTGGGGGATTAAAAAAAAAAAACTTTTAAGGGAAATTTTAAAGGAATTATTGGAAGTTTCTTCCTGAAGGTTTTGCAAATTTTCAGAAGTTTGTGGAATTTCTTTGCTGAATTTTTGGATTTTTTTTTCAGACAAAGAAACAATATTTTTTGTTGCCCATAAATGAGGACAACAGGAGGGTCAATGCAGTATTAACCATCCTAGTTAGAATGGATCAGTTAGCCTTATATGTGAAGGAAAATGGGAAAAAAAAAAAAACTTACAAACTGATCACTAGTTAGGATTCAATTCAATTCAATTTCATCTACACTATTGTTCAAAAGTGTGGGGTCACTTAGAAATAAAGTAAAGTTTGCAGGACTTCGCTTGTGTGCTGCTTTCTTTCGCATGATTTTGTTTCTCTGTTTTAATTCAATCGAATGATTAAACAGGAAGAACACATCCATGACCCTGTGACCTGACAGCAGCTTAATTAAGCAAACAGATAACAGAAAAATAAACTGTCTGAGGTAACACTCACTGCATAGAAACAGAGGAACTGACTCTCACATGAACAAAAAAGTGAAAAATGAGCCCAAAGTGATGAAAACTGTGAGGAAAAAAATCATCCAGAAATTGCTTCAAGTACACAGGTGTAAAAGCTGCATAGTGAAAATAAAGAAATTAATACTTGGAATTAAAACCTCCTACGTTTCCTTGACTGAAGAGTAACGAAGGATACAGTTTCCAAACAGAGTGAGAACTATGAAGTAGATGGACGACCACATGCCGGACTTCACTCCTCCTTGAGAGCGAATTCCGTTGTACATCACCTCATTCCAGTCTTCTCCGGTCAGAATCTGCGAAAACAAACCAGCAACAGCATGAAATCACACAGAACGCCATCTAGAAAAGCATCCTGCACTGCAAAAACTCTAAATCCTACCAAGTCCATTTGTCTTATTTTTAGTCAGAAAGTCTCATCCCACTTGATTTAAGATAAATTCACTTAACAAGAGACATTTCAGCAGATGGAGGGACTTGTTTTAAGACAATGCATCTTAAATATCTTGTTCAGTCAAACAATCTTGAAATGATCTTATTTTGAGCTGTATTTTACAAGAAACAAGGTTCATTTTACTTTTCATACATTTTTCAAGCTGAGGTGTTATTAGTAGAAGCTACACAATCTTGATTTAAGAAATAAACTTCACTAGATTCAAGTAAATGCGTTTTATTGGAAAATCACCAGTTCATATTGTCCAGTTTGCTAATACGTTGCATGTAAATTCAAAAATAAATAGTTGATTTCAATACTAGACTTGTTAACATGGTGTAGAGTTATTTATAAATGAGGGAGTAAGAATCATGGTCATATTTACAACTAATGTATTTTCAACCAACTGTATACAGACGGATATCTGAAAATGCTGCTTCAAGGACAAACTGGTCTGAAATCTGGAGTCATGTCACTGTTATACAACCTAAAATAAGTCAAATACATCTTAAATTTTGTACTCAGCATGAATGTTTAAAAAGTAAATGTCTACTTTTCAGTTAAAATCACCTGCTTGGCTTCCTCTAAAACACAACACCTCTAAATGCTGTCAAAACACGACTAAATATTAGGATTTCTAGCTAACTGGGAGAAGACATTATATCTCAAAATGCTTCAGTTAATCTTTGGAATCTTATTTCAAGTATAAGATGGTCTTAAATCTAGAGAAGTTCCGCTATAATACAACTCAAAATAAGTTTAATACATCTCAGATTAGGAGGTTACATGAAAGCAAAAATCTATTTTTGAGTGAAAAACTGCTATTTTTTAACATGTCTGGCTTATTTTAAGACTCCTAAGCTTGACAATCCTGGTAAAATAGAGCTTAAAATAAGTTTACTCAGCTAATTTTAAGATCTCAAGATTCTAAATATCATGTCTTATTTCAAGAAATCTTACCAAGCCATTTTTCACTTGTTCTATTGGCAGATTGTTTCACTTAGTTCAAGGTAAAGTTCTTTGAAAGAAGTTTTTTTTCTTGTTTTGAGAGGGGCATTTTTCCAGTGTGAGCTGCACAGATGAGGTTTGTTGTCAGACCTGAAAGACAGTCATGATGGCTGCAGGGAAGGTGTCGAAGTTGGTCGGGGTGTAGTCTTCAAAGATGAACCTGTGGAGGAGAGGCGACACAAGTTGGAGAGCGAGTTTCTTTGGATTATGTCATTCATAATGTCCAGTTTACGCCTGCTGACCAAAGCTGATGCCTCTCAGCTGGGCTTTATTGAAGCAGCAGCTTGTGGGAAACGGCTCTGACTTCAGGCAGCAACGACGGCTGTGTGAGAGTCTTAAATCTCCACTGAGCTCACACAGTGTCTGGGTGTAATAAAAGCCACCGTGGACCATCTATTCCCCTCTAAAGGGTGGCTATTCAATAAACAGCAATCTGTTGAAATGAGAAGTCTGCTTTAGCGTCGTGTTTATGTTTGTCAGTGTGTATTTACTGGAGCCACAGCGGAGAACAACTCAGTATGGTGGAGTTTCTATTAGATTTGTCTCTCGGCTCTATTTCTTTATGGACTCACGATGCACAGATCACTGGAGCCTACCTGCCGCCGAAGAGCTGCATGCCGAGCAGCGCGAACACAACGATGAAGAGGAAGAGGAGGAAGATCAGCGAGATGATGGACTTCATGGAGTTCATGAGAGAGACGACGAGGTTCCTCAGAGACGCCCAGTACCTGGACAGCAACCGAATACCACATTAGTGCACGAATGATGGAAAAAAAAGATAAAAATGTGAGAATTTTAGGTCCAGTTTTTTAGCAATCTGGACAAAGATGCCGTTTAATTATCATTATTTATTCACTGACTTTACATATTACAGTCCAATGTAAGGAAATATCTGTGTTTTAAAGGTTGTATGACTTTATATTTTAATAGACAAGTTGCACAGGCTGCGATTCACAGGTGTAATTCTGTTAATTTACATTTTCAAATTGCATTATTTCATTTTCAGTTAACCCTCGTGTCGTCCTGCGGGTCAAAACTGACCTGTTTTAAAGTTTGAAAATGTGGAAAAAAAAATGTATATTTTCACAGTGAAACTTCTGATGTCCACATTTTCAACATTTTTGGGAAATCTTTGAACATTTTTTGGTGGAAAAAAAGAAATGTTAAAAATGTTTCTTAAGAACATTCACAAAAAAATCAACCAAAATCCAGCG
This sequence comes from Amphiprion ocellaris, assembly GCF_022539595.1. Taxonomy (NCBI): domain Eukaryota; kingdom Metazoa; phylum Chordata; class Actinopteri; family Pomacentridae; genus Amphiprion; species Amphiprion ocellaris. The sequence goes on along the minus strand of NC_072767.1, from coordinate 4,788,924 downwards.
AATTTCGCTGGATTTTGGTTGATTTTTCTGTGAATGTTTGTAAAGAAAATATTAGAAGTTTCACTGATATATATGTAATCACTTTAGATATTTTTAGGATTTTTTTTGGAAGATTTTTACTCATTTTTTAAAAATATTTACAAGAATTTTCTTGCCAAATTTGGGGGATTTTTAAAAAAAATAAAACTTTTAAGGGAAACTTTTAAGGAATTATTGGAATTTTCTTTCTGAAGATTTTGCAAATCTTCAGAAATTTGGGGAATTTTTTTTGCTGAATTTTTGGATTTTTTTCAGACAAGGAGACAATATTTTTTGGTGCCTGTCAATGAGGACAACAGGAGGGTTAAAGGTTTGTCTCAGTTTGGGAGCACCAAATGTTCAGTGTATCAGTTCTTTTTTAAGGAAACATCCTAATAAAAAGACAAAGAAAACCAACCCTCCTACTCCACACTTCTATTCTTGTGAAATACGTGAAGCTGTTTATCACACCAGCATGTTAAACAGGCCGCTGCTAGTTTTCAGCTGACAGTGACACGTTCCCGCCAAACAATGCGACATGTCAACAGATGGCAGAGAGCGAGGAAGGCGGCGGCGGCACTAACTTTGTGATCTTGAAGATCCTCAGCAGACGGAGAGCTCGCAGGACGCTGATGCCGAAGGAGGTGCCAGGCCTGAAGAAGCCCCACAGCACTTCAAAGATGCTGCCAACGATCACCTGCAGAGGGATGTGCAGCGTTCACAAAGTCTTCAGGAAAGCCAGGCAAGAATACGTCCACAGACAGACAGACAGAGGACAGACAGGCAGGCAGGCAGAGAGACAGGCAGAGGACAGACAGGCAGGCAGGCAGGCAGGCAGACAGACAGACAGGCAGGCAGGCAGGCAGACAGACAGACAGGCAGACATGCAGACAGACAGACAGGCAGACAGACAGAGGACGGAAGCTGCATAATCTAAGAAGAGATGGAGAACTGACGCTGCAGTCGAAGCAGTTGAAGGAGGAGTGGAAGTAGAGACGAGGACCCAAACTGTACATCTTCAGGAACATCTCAGTCAGGAACAGAGCGAGGAACAGGAACTCTGCATAGTCTGGAACAACATATTATACATATTATAAGCAGACTGTTAAATCTGTTAGAATCAGGACAAGCAAAAAACTGGAGATATTCGACGAACCCTGTTTGTTTATTAACCCCTGTTGTTTCCTTGTCTGAAAAAAATCCAAAAATTCAGCAAAAAAATTCTGCAAATTTCTGAAAATTTGCAAAACCTTCAGGAAGAAAATCTGCAAAATTCCTTAAAAGTTTCCCTTAAAAGTTTTATTTTAAAAAAATTCCCCCAATTTGGCAAGAAAATTCTTGTAAATATTTTCAACAAATGAGTAAAAATCTTCCAAAACAATCCTAAAAATATATAAAGTGATTCCATATATATCAGTAAAACTTCTAATATTTTCTTTAAGAACATTCACATAAAAATCAACCAAAATCCAGCGAAATTCGCTGGATTTTGGTTGATTTTTATGTGAATGTTCTTAAGAAACATTTTTAACGTTTCTTTTTTCCACCAAAAAATGTTAAGAGATTTCCCAAAAATGTTGAAAATGTGGACAAGTTTCACTGTGAAAATATATATTTTTTCCCACTTTTTCAAACTTTAAAAAGGGTCAATTTTGACCTGCAGGACGACATGAGGGTTAAGGTGCTCCTGAAGGAACTTAAAACACCTCAAATCAGATAAATAGCTACTGGAAGAACTTCTAATAACTCAAAATGGGTTCCTGGAGGATTTTTTTAAGTTAAGTTGGAGGCCTAACAGATTTCTGCATTTGGACTTTATTCAATTATATTTATAAAACTTTGCTTTGTAGTAACTGTGTATATTGCAATATTCCAAGATGAAGAATATAAAATGTCATCAGTTTGCTTCATTCATGAAAAAGAAATAAGGAAACAGACAGCATTATTTTGCTATATTTCAGTCCAATATAAAATATATTTTGATGTAAATATTTAAAATTTTTCATATTTATTTATCTCTCATCCTATTTTGTTCTGTCAATAAAAAGTATCTCCATTTTTGAAACATTTATAATACATGATATGTTCTAATATAAATGAACGAGATAGAAAAGTTTCATAAAATACAATAATAAAATAAAATAAAATTTAATTAAATTAAACAAAATTAAATTAAATCTCAATGGAAACCCAAATCCCACAAAATGGTTCTTTGAAAACCTTTCTGACGGGTTCCATGGGGGAAAAAAGTAATATCATTATAATATAATATAATATAATATAATATAATATAATATAATATAATATAATATAATATAATATAATATAATATAATATAATATAATATAATATAATATAATATAACATAATATAATATAATATAAATCAAAAAAAATTTAATAAAATACAATAATAAAACAAAACAAAACAAAATACAATTAAATTATATTAAATCTCAATGGAAACCCAAATCCCACAAAATGGTTCTTTGAAAACCTTTCTGACGGGTTCCATGGGTGAAAAAGTAATATCATTATAATATAATATAATATGATATAATATAATATAATATAATATAATATAATATAATATAATATAATATAATATAATATAATATAATATAATATAATATAATATAATATAATATAATATAATATAAATTTTAAAAAATGCAATAAAGCACAATAATAAAATAAAACAAAAATAGGTTAAACAAAATTAAATTAAATCTCAATGGAAACCCAAATCCCACAAAATGGTTCTTTGAAAACCTTCCTGAAGGATTCTAAAAGGAATCATTTAAAACTACAAACGTTTCCTCCACAGCAGCAACAGTGAGGAAACCCAAAAGGCTCCTTGAGGCTCTTCTTTTTCTACTTCTAAGAGTGGAAGAAGTAGTTAGTGAGAGTAAACGTGAAAAACACAGAAAAAGAACAAACGAAACCCCAGAAGTATGTAGAAACAGACGCTACTAACTTCCAGAGTTCATGTCATATATGAGACTGCTGCTGAGGTGAGATGTGACTCACAGAGGAAGTTGGAGAGCCACAGCGGCTGGTTGTGGTGAACGATGGCGACACACAGAGTGTTCAGAGCCACGAGGCCCAGAACCGTCCAGTAGAAGGTGTGAGTTTTCACCACGCGGCGGATCGAGATGCGAAGGAGTCGCTCTTTACGGCGGAAATACGCCGTCGGACCCCGTTTGGCGCTCCGGATGCTGGCTCTGGCCATGGGGATGCCTGAGAGGGGGAAACAGAAGAGAAACTGTGGTCAGACTGAACCTTAACCCTCGTGTCGTCCTGTGGGTCAAACTGACCTGTTTTAAAGTTTGAAAATGTGGAAAAAAAATATATTTTCACACTAAAACTTCTGATGTCCACATTCTCAACATTTTTGGGAAATTTTTGAACATTTTTTGGTGGAAATGTTAAAAAATATATTTTTTAAGAACATTCACAAAAAAATCAACCAAAATCCAGCAAATTTTGCTGGATTTTGGTTGATTTTTTGTGAATGTTCATAAAGAAAATATTAGAAGTTTTACTGATATATGTATGTAATCACTTTAGATATTTTTTGGAAGGTTTTTACTCATTTTTTGAAAATATTTACAAGAATTTCCCTGCCAAATTTGGGGGATTTTTTTTTTTTTTTCAACATTTTTAAGGGAAATTTTTAAGGAATTATTGTATTTTTCTTCCTGAAGATTTTGCAAATTTGCAGAAATTTGGGGATTTTTTTGCTGAATATTTAGATTTTTTTCAGACAAGGAAACAACATTTTCTGGTGCCTGTAAATGAGGACAAGAGGAGGGTTAAACTCATCTTGGTGTCCGCCTCGTTACTGAGCATGCTCAGACTCACCCACAGAGGAGATGTCGCCGTACTGTTCCTCCCCCGGCTGCCCCTGGTGCACCACATCCATCCCTCTCCTCTTGATGGTGGTGGCTCGCTTCAACACTGCACAAAGAACACTTAAATATAGAAAAAGCTCCACAAGAAGCTGCTCAAACTAAAAACACTCTGAGGGCAGCAGCACAAGGACGAGTTCAGGCACAAAACGCTGCTTTGCTTGAATCGCATCAGCCTGAATTAGTATTTTTGCACTTTTTTAAATTTGATTTTCCACCAAAAAGGCCCCAAAACCGCCTTGTGCATAACCACCCTCACATTTTAAAGGCACCCAAAGATAGACCAAGGCAAAGCGGATGGAAAGAAAACCATGGAGCAGATGAGCGTGTGCATGACGAGCTGAGTTTTAGCTGAGAGGGGAAGCTGAGCTGCAGCTAAATGAGACAAAAATGATCGTTTAATGTCGGCGTAATGACCCAAAAACTGAAACCCTCCCATGTCGCTTTATGGTCTCCATCATGCTCCGCGGCGGTCCATGCATTTGTGCTTTTTTAGGGAGCTGCTCGGCGACACGCATGCCGACGTGATGGGCGTGTTGTGACCTTTAATCCGTGTGTTTGTGACTCCTCTCCATCCCAAACCTTCCGACCTTCCCACTACCTCGTGATTCCTGAAATCTACTCGACGTAAATATTTGCTCGTGGGGACTTTTTCCAATAAGATCAAACAAACACGCAGAAATGTTGCACGGCGGTGTTTGCTGAAGGCTGGAGGACTGTCAACACACACACACACACACACACACACACACACACACACACACACACACACATTACATGCACATCCATGCCTTTTCAGACCAGCGGTTGCTACGGCAACTGCAGTGCACCACCTTCGTCCTCTTCTAATCAAAGCTATCAGAGCGTCTGTGTGCGTTTCCATCTCGACAGCCGGAGCCGCCGTGTGTTTGTGCTACAAACTGGAGGCGTGCAAACCCTCGGTGAGCGTGTTCGTTTGCCGGTGGCAGGGTGAGGGGTTGCAGGAGATGGGCGGTGAGGCGGGCGGAAGTGCAGAAGAGAGGATGTTTCTCACCGTAGGCACCACCTGTACTCCACTCTGGGAGCCTCCTGAGAGCTGCCAATCAATCAACATTTAATAAAAGCCCTGCCGGCTGAGCGAGCAGCAGAAAGGTCACAGCAGAGTCGAGAGGGTCAGAGCAGCTTAAAGCCACGGGTTCAACACAATCACTACTCGTGTGGCACTGAGGGCTGTTCAGAGAGGTGTGATGAGGCGGTACAGTGATCTGAGCAACCCTCAGCTGATGCACTGCTCTGTATAATCAGGACTCAAGGCTGTTTTTCTGAAAATTCTCAGCTCAGTGGTGGAAATTTAACTCTACAGCCCTGCTACACTCACAGAAAAGTCATTTAAATGAACTTAAAAAAAAAAGTGAAGTTTCTTTACTGGATTAAATAGATTTCTTTAATAATTAAACAAGTCCAATGGACCAGATTCATGCACTTGTGTTGAGTCAACATAATTTGTTAGAGTTGATTCAACTCAAGTAAATCAAGCTGCTTAATCAAATGTAACAACTTTCAATGATTTAATCCAAATAATAACTGTTAGCCATATATAGTTGGAGCCAATGAAAACAACTCTTTAAATGAACTTAGCTAAAAAAAAAAGAAAGTATTTCCACATTATTAAATAATTTTCTTTCAAATTTAAGTAATTCTAATGGACCAGATTTATTTATTTGTGTTGAGTCAACATAATTATTAGTTGATTGAACTAAACTGAGTTATTTGGAGCCAATGAAAATAACTCTTTAAATGAATTTAAATAACTTATGTAAAGTATTTCCACATGATTAAATGGATTTCTTCCATAATTAAGCTGTTTTCATGGACCAGATTCCGCTCTAACAGACTGATATATGCTAAAAGAAACCTGTTTAATCACAATTAAAGACTTTTGATGATATAATTGATTAAATCCAAAGAATAACTTTTGAGTGTAGCCATAGCGGAGTCAACGGAAATTACTCTTTAAATGAACTTTGCTAAATAAAGGAAGTAGTTTCACATTATTAAATAGCTTTCTTTCAAATTTAAGCTGTTCTTACGGACCAAATTTATTTACTTGTGTGGAGTCAACAGAATTCAGTTCAGGTAATTTAACTAAATGGAGTTATTTCAACTCAACTATATTAAACTGCTTCAAAATAATTACATAATACTGAAAGAAAGTTGTTCAATCAAATGTAAAGACTTTCTATAATTTAACTAATTAAACAATAACTTTAGAATGGAACAATTTTAGCCACCAAAATAACTCTTTAAATTAACTTAGTTAAATTATGTTAAGTATTTCCGCATGATTAAATGAATTTCCCTTGTAATCAAGTTGTTCTGATGGACCAGATTTATTCGCTTGTGTTGAGTCAACATAATTTATTAGAGTTATTTTAACCCAAGTACATCAAGCTGCTCCAAATATTAACTTTTGAGTGTAGCCATATTTAGCTGGAGTCAACCAAAATAACTCTTTAAATGAACTTAGTTAAATAATGGAAAGTATGTCCATATGGTTGAACAGATTTCTTTCATAATTAAGTTGTTCTGATGAACCAGATTTATTTACTTGTGAACAGAATTTATTTAAGGTAATTTAACTAAATGAAGTTGATTCAAGTAAATCAAGCTGCTCCAACAGAATCACGTAACGCTAAAATAAAGCTGTTCAACCAAATGAAAAGACTTTGCATGGTTGAATTAATTAAATTCAAATCTTAATTTTTGAATGTGGCCATATTTAGCAGGAGTAAATGAAAAAACTCTTTAAGTGAACTTAATTAACTTATGTAAAGTATTTCCACATGATTTTGTAGATTTCTTCCATAATTAAGCTGTTCTAACAGACCAGATTCATGTACTTGTGTTGAGTCAACATAATTTATTAGAATTGATTTAATTTGGATTTTAAATGTGGTTGATTCAACCCGAGTAAATGAAGCTGCTCCAACAGAATGACTTAATGAATGAAATGAAAGAAAGTCATTTAACCACCTGGAAATACTTCTACTGTTTAATTAAATGAATCCAAATAGGAACTTTTGAGTGGAACCATATTTAGCTGGCGTCAACAAAAAAAAACCTCATTAAATTAACTTAAAATAAGGCAAAGTATTTCTACATGATAAAATAACTTTCTTTCAGCATTAAGATGTGAGATCAGGTTTTCAGGGCAGTATGACACAGTTACGTGGAAATAAATCTTTAAAAAGAAAAAAAGTTGAATTTCTGTTTTTATGTTCATGTTATTTTTTTCAATTTAAAAAAAATGGAATTAATATGTACATTTTTTCCAAGTGCCCACTGGTTTTACTAATACTGGAAAAAAAATTGTGTCTCTACATACTATAGATATTTTACTACTTAGATTTTTGGTTTGCTTCTGTATTTCCTGTCTCTGGTCGACTCTGTGGAAACACTGCCTGCAGTTAAAAAAAACTCCAAGATTTTTTGTCATGTGACTGTTGCTCGAATCTGAGTCAGTCAATTGTGCAGAGATCGCAGAATTATTTAGTTTTTCACAGAATTTGGAGACTGCAAATCCTTTATTTTCAGACTTAAAAAAAAAAGACATGTAGATTAAATGGATTTTTAATAAAATATCCCAATTTTAAGCTTCAATTTGGATTTCTTTCCCAACAAAACTGCAGGTCACACATGATTAATTCAAGGATTGTCAGATAGCTGAATGTCTGTTGATTTTCTACAGTTTATGCCTGTGAAAAAATCTCAATCTATTAAAGATAACCTGCTTTTCAAGCCCGCCTGTGGGGTTGGATGTTCAGAGCGTTAAACTAGAGAAATTCCAGGATAACCAAAGTCATTAACATTCAAATTTAACAGCAACTTGTCAAAAATGTTGTAAATTTTTTTCTGTCTAGACCACAATCATAGATCCACCAACTGACATTACTACTAGAATACCACCAATTATAATTAACATGTCATTTATTTCACCGCAAACAGTGTTTATTCTCGTATCTGCACCTTGTAAAATGTGTGTCAAAGTAAAATCACAGTCACACATGGAGCACAGACTATAATGTGTACGAAAAGCCTTTATAAAGCACATAATCCAGCATAAAACTTGACTCAGCCTGTACAGCACCGTTAGCACAGCAGAAACACAATGTGCACAATGAAACCAGGTAAAAGACAAAGATCTGTGCTGACTTACCATCGAGTGCAGAAGGTCCTGAATTCTTATTCTCTTCTGCGAGCATCACTTCCTCTGGAACACAAAAAAGTACGATCAGCAGCAGATGGCGGCTCAGATGGAAACAGATAAACTGGCATCTTTTCTCGCTACGTTTACAGCTTAGTTGTTGCAAAACAGACAGCTGACAGGCTGCATCAGACAGTCCACAACCGACAGGATTAGTGTAAAATGAAACATCGATTCCTCTTTTCTCATTGACGACTAAAGCCACCTGCTCTGTCGATCCAGGCCCGGTAGCCGTTCAGTTCTCTCTCAATCTGCTGCTGGCGTCTCAGCTTCATGAAGGCCCGCCGGTTCTCCACTCGCTCCCTCTCTTTGGCAAATTCTCTGCAGAACCACAGAATCATTTATTCAGGGATTGTGGGGTAAATAATCCCTCTTGGAGATAAAGTGACTGTTGTCTTGAATGAAGTTCTTCTCATCAGACCACAAGAGCAGAGTAGAGGCAGTCAAAGAGCTTCTCTTATCTGTCAGTGTAGAGATAATGACAAAGATTCCCCGCTGACCTCTCTGTAAAACTGGCTAGCTCTGTAAAACCCACTGCTGCAAACACGTTTTTTTTTATTATTTTCTATCTATCTATCTATCTATCTATCTATCTATCTATCTATCTATCTATCTATCTATATAATATATATGTATATAATTTATTTTGTTCAGTTTTACTTTTAGTCCTTCTTGCTCATTTTTTTCGATATTTGGGTTTACATATTATTATTTTTTAAATTTTTATATATATTTTATTTATTTATTGGGTCGTACAGGGTTAAGTTGTGCAGACGTACTGAAACTGCACAGTGGAAAAGCAACTTGCTGGATGTTTGTCTTATCGTCTAACCTGTAAGATTTAAAATCAGCAGGACGACACAATGAGCTGTTAATTGTTTATAGTGGTGGGACGCGATTTTTAAAAATTAATTTAATTAATTACAAGCTTTGAAATTAATTAACTGCAATAATTGCAGTTTTGTCAAATAGCAATATTTGACACAATAAGTGAAGTTTTTCAATTCAAATAAAATTGTGGTTGACAGTTGAATCAATGAATAGACATATATGTGTTTATAATTTAAAATTTACTTTAAAAAAGGAAAATGGGACACAGAAAAAAGTGATTTTGATGACTTAAAGCCTGAATTTAGTTGTTTTTTCCACTGTATGCCACATAAAATCAGCATAAGTAGTTCAAGGAGCTTCAGAAAGTTGAAAATCCAGAGATTCATTCTGTTTTCATCTTTTCTGGGTCTGATAAATGGTGGAATTTTGATGGTTCTTTTTATAGGAATATAAATTTTTATTTATGTAATTTTTTTTATAAACAAAAAGTTTATAATTAAGTTATTAAAAGAGATATTTTTGTTGTTTAGGTTATTCCTCCTCCAAGGAGGCAGAGCCTCGACGGAGTAAAAACTTAAACCACAAAAATGTTTCATTTCTATTTATCTGCATTTTTCATCTGTCTGCTACATTCACAGATTGCTGCAAATCTAAGTGCAATTATAGCGATTTTATTCAACATTTTAAGACTTTCTGTAAACTCAAGCACTGTCTAGAAAAGTGGTCTATTGTGGGATGGCTACACCGTTAGCATGACTCGTAGCTAACGTTAGCTCTGGTGCTAACAGCAACATGTTTTACATTGAGGTGATACCATCGGCTTGAAGTGACGCAGTGATCAGAAAACTCTTTGTTGTACAATTTGTACACAACCAGGCTTTTATCCAAGCTGCCATCAGGAAGATTTTTAAAAGAAAACTTTCTGTCCAACAAGCTCAATCTCACCTTCCTTCACTGTTCACCAGCGCCTGACTTCACTCAGTGCTTCCTGTGCTTCTTCTTCATGGCTACAAACAGACTTTAGGTTCATTACCGCCACCTACTGGGCTGGAGTGTTCATCAGAGTTACTGGTGTGCCACAAATGAGGGAACTGAGGAGGCTGCAATTAATTGCGTTATTATTTTTAACGCGCTACGTTCGCTGTAATTAACTAATCAAAATTAACGCGTAAAAGTCCCAGCCCTAATTTTTTAATTAAACTTTTTAATGAGAGGGCTGAAGCTGTGCACGCAACAAATTCATTCTTCACAGTAGGGCTGGGCGATACAGCAAAAAAAAAAAAAAAAAAAAAAAAATATATATATATATATATATATATATATATATATATATATATATATATATATATATATATATATATATATATATATATATATATATATATATATCATGATAAACTGATATATTGCAGTATACTAGCACACTGCCCTGAGTTTAACATTCAGAGTGACATGGACTGGTATCACCAGACAGAGACTCCTAGAGGCACCGGTCTCTATGTGCTCCTTCATTCAGGCCACTAGAAGTACTTTTCTTTTTTAAATTATTACTTATCAGGTGCAATATTCCTTTTTATTGCATGCGCAGTAAGTCATTCTCATGCATGATATTACTTTACATCCTCAGTATCATTGCCAGTATTACTTTTAACTCTTTTATTCCAGTCATATTTTAGCCTACCTGTTTTATTTTCAATAATGCATCATACTTATGTCTTACTGCTTCTCTATGAGCCCCATTTGTCATGTTGTGTCATTTTGTTTTTGAGCAATATCTGGCAAGAGAAAACATTTTGAAAACAAAACCGAACCAAAAAACAAACAAAAAATCTGCAATACAATCATTTTGCCCTCAACTTTGTATTCAAAAGCAGCAGCTTTTTTGACACTAACTGGTAAAACTTGGTGTGACGTTACAGTTTTTTAAGGACAAAAACTTGAATTGAGACACTAATTTAAGCAAATAATCATTTTCAACTCACAGTTCACACAAAAAATTGCCATCAAAAGCAAATTTAAGGGTACATGCATGTCTTAAACTGACCTGTAGCGCCCTATGTAAGGATAAACTGTGATAAAAAGAATAAACAGAGGAGTTTTTCCTGGTTTCAATAATATATACTTGGTACTAAACTCAGCAGTGTTTTGGTTGTCAAATATAAACATCATAATTTGACAATGACTGCCTGATATCTCTGTAAAAATGGCATTTAACAGCTACAGATACAGACTTATGACCTCTAAATTTAGACAAGAAAAGGCCACATTTCACAGATATATGTGACAGGTTGATTAAATTTACCGTGTTTGACCTTTAAATGTAGACATGCAAGTCAACAACCTCTAAACTTGGTCACAATTAAGGTCTCTCTCTTGATCAGATTCGTAATTTTCACAGAAATCTGTATTTCTTTGTATAAAGCGGATAGCAGACAATAGAGGCAATTTGGCAAATATCACAAAAAGCAAGTGAAATTTTATATCCACGAGCTAAAAAAAGAGGCTGAAACTCTGATGAACTGAACTCACCCAGAGAGGACTCCCAGCACCAGGTTCAGGACGAAGAAGGAGCCGATGATGATGAGAGGGATGAAGTAGAGCCAGTTCCAGTTGGGGCCCAAGGCATCGTCGGTCTGAAACATCCCCAGAAAAGCAAAATCAAGACTTCAAAATCAATACCCGACTCATGTCGCCCCTGGGATACAAGACAGAAAAACACAGGGGCCAGTGTTTGGACATCAGGTGTATCGATCTGCACCACAGAAAGACTGTGGAGGAGAAGGAAACACTGACTGTTTATTTATGTGCATGTTTAGTGTACTGAATTTTTGTCACGAGTGTTGGTTGCAGCTGAGTCAGTCATAGCTTCTCAATTGTGGAGAAAATTGCAGAATTTTTTGATTTTTACAGAATGTGGTTGCTGCAATTGGTTTATTTTTGCAAAAATTTTAGATGAGACATGTAGAATAAAGTGGTTTTAAGCTGAAATCTGGTCATTTTTCCCAACAGAATTGCAGATGATTAGTTTAAGCACCATCATAAAGTTGAAAATCCGATGATCATTTTCTCTTTTTACAGTTTCTGCCTCTAATAATTGGTGTCATCTTGGAGTTTATTTTATGTCTGGATTTTGGAATTACATGCCTATCTACTAGATGTGTAAACAGCAGCTAATTTATGTCTGCAAAAACAACACAGCTGTACTGTTTGTGCACATGCAGCAGGTGTGTACTATTATGACAGTCGCTCTGTGTGGTCAGCAGATCGTTTTCAGCAGCACAGAAGCAGCAACGTCATCCTTTTCTTTCCTCGGTCCCTCCTCAGTCATCAGTGAGGCTCACTGAGCGTTGCTTCAGACAACATAATACAATCACTCCGGCAAATCACCTGTCTTCATGCATCTCAGTGAAAAACAGAAAGAGCAGACTGCTGACCGAAAATTACACCCTGGAACAAGAGTTTGTGTGGATTCATGTTGCTTAACTACAGCAATCTAAAGTGAAAGTTACAAAAGAAAAGAAAAATATGTAGAATTATGGTGATATTGTCTATTTATGCATCCTACTTTCTTTTCTTTTCAAATAAACTGCCTCCAGCAATGCAAATCTTAAACTGCAACAAGTACATAACTCTAGCAAAAGGTCACAACAAAAAACTCCATGATGTAGAGCTTCTATAGAGTAAATTCTGGATTTTTTATCCCGGAGGAGCTGTCAAATCAAATTGGCAGATGGTGCCACTGCCTCCCTGCCTGCCTTCCTGTCTTCCTTCCTACTGCTTTCACTGACACTGATGCTCATGATATGTGGTGCAACATCTCAACCCTGCAGAAAATGACATTATTATTGGGTTCAACACACATTACTTGAACACGTTTTTCTCAGATGCACCACGATAAAGAGCCTGTACTCTTTATATTTCACGAACATTTCCTAGAAAAGTATGGCTCCCGGATCCAGTACAGTCTCCTGGTGAACTGAGAGACCTTCAGCATGAATAACTTTCTTTGACTTGTGTCAAACAGTCCTGCCAGTCAGTCCAATAAAGTGACAGCTTTTGTGGCTCAGGAGGACTTTAGTCAAGCAGGATCATAAAACTACCCACCCATGGTAAGAATATACATGAATAGACATGAGTTGAGGGAAGGCATGCATGGAAATATAGAGTAAAGAGTTTGATCCTAAGTTTGCCTTGTGAATGTACTGATGAAAAACAATCCTTAGGGCTTCAGCAGAAGGGAACTAGATTTCTCTTCTTGGTTCTCAAAGACATTTCATCTTCATCCAAGTGTCTTCTTCACTTCTGACTATTTGAGAGATATATTTTGCCACTCCAAAATCCCAGGACCCAGGACTCACAAAACCCAGAGTGTGAAATGGTGAAGAATGACTCAAAGTGGTGAAGATTTCAGGCAAGGGATCTCAAGACTGCATGATAAATTCGCTGGAAATTCACTGGATTTTGGTTGATTTTTTTTTGTGAATGTTCTTAAGAAAATATTCGAAATTTACGGTTAATATTTACAAGAATTTTCTTGCCACATTTGGGGGAATTTTGTTTTTAAATAAAGCTTTTAAGGGAAACTTTTAAAGAATTATTGGAATTTTCATCCTGAAGGTTTCGCAAATTTTCAGAAATTTGGGGATTTTTTTTTTGCTGAATTTTTGAATTTTTTTCAGACAAGGAAACAATGTTTTTTGGTGCCCGTAAATGAGGACAACAGGAGGGTTAAAGAAGCATCTTTTAGATCCAGGTAAACTCATGTCCTGAAGAGGTGAATCTCTTTTGTTGAGTCATGCTTTCGTGGAGCAGTCGTGTAGTTCCACTTAATAGAAGTCTGTTCACTCATGGCTGCATTGGATTGCACATACAGCAATGCTTATCTTGTGTTTGGGTGTTTTATCCTTCAGGCAGTCTGACTCAGTAAATCCATTTTGTAGTAAATATTCATAATGCTATAGTGGAAAAAAAGATCTGGCACGTTTGCTTTTCTTTAAACCAATCAGAGTTGCCTTGGGTGGAGCTAAACCAAGCTTTGGTGTTTCTTCAAAATTTTGTTGGAACATTGCTCGAGCAAACCTGCCTTACTGCACCATCCAAAATCTCGGCAAAACCTGGAATTTTCAGCGTGGCAGGTTGCTAACCCAGAGATTGTTGTTGCTGTTACTGCTTTGAAAACAGTAATACACAGATAGCTAGAGAGCGGTAGGGAAGGCCTAAAATGAGTGGCCATCTGCTGAGTCAGGCTATATTTGAGGTGAACCGGTTTTGTTGTTCTGGGATGTTGTGTTTGGAGAAAATCCTTCGAAGTTTCTTACACACATGGCTGCATAAAGGATGAAAATGTTGTCTGATGTTGCTGTTTCCTTGGAACCTGCCGCCTTTAAACACAACAGTAAGTCTACAACACCACTTATCAGGTACTTACAATGCAGTCCTGAGATCTAACACAGTTTGACAATCACTTGTGCCTGGAAACATGTGACTCTTAGGTCATTATTGGGCCAATAGTTGTGAGATTTGGGGTGGAAATAAATACCTGGGGTTCCCCATCAGTCAGCTAAAACTTAAGAAGCCTCTAGGATGAAAGTGAAACATCTTCAAGAACCAAAAGCTTTATGAGTCTCCAAGAACCAAAAACGAAGTCCATCTACGTTCTAAGAGGTTTCAAGAACTTACAAAAGAAATGGAGTTGAGAACCTACACAGATGTTACTAGATCAGATTAAAGAGATGCTGAGGCCTGTTTCATTTCACAGCTGTTCTGTTCATGTTGCAGCAGGTTTACACATTTCTCATAAAAATGGCAAACTGAAAGCAAAACAACTCAGCAATCAACTCAACACTCTGCGGTTAAAACACTGAAATCACACCCTTGTAACTTCCTCTCCATGTCCTCCATCCACAGTCAGTCTGGCTGGGAAAGATGAGGATTCATTGGCTGCTCACATCCTCTCAGCAGCCATTAATGTTCTGGGGCAAAAGCTGCTTCTGTTCATTACGGATAATGGAGTTTAAATTGTAACAAAACACTGCTACGCCTCAATAATTTGCACCGATCTTGGAAAAATATTAAGAGTGACACTTATGTGTGTGTGAGAGCTTCCTCACATTGTAGAGTACAGTAGTCCATCCCTCCATGGTGATGCACTGGAAGACAGTAAGCACAGCAAACAGGATGTTGTCGAACTGCGTGATGCCATCATTCGGGCCGATCCAGGTGTCGCTGCAGGTGTATTTGGCCGGACACTGACGGACGCCACATGGGAACTCAAACTCCGAGGAGTCCACTGTCTCATTTTCTGAACAGAAAGATGTAAAAGTAAAGAATGTCAAGATATAAAACAAAAGATCCCAACAAAAGACAACTTATCCCGCTCATAGAACTGAAACTGTACCTAAACATTAAAGAGTCGCCACTATATCACTAGTATTCTTTATACTGGACTTCTTAATACTATTTTTATTGTAAATACCAGCACAGTCTTGCACTTTTTTATCTTCCACCAGCACTATTTGCACATTCTGTTGCATGTTCCTTTACACGAGTCTCCTTATTCTTCTTAAATATAAAATGTGTGAGCCTCTGAATACCTTAAATTTAAGTCAGTAAGTCACAAATCAGTCAGTAAGTCAGTCAGTAAGTAAGCCAGCAAGTAATTCAGTAAGTAAGTCAGTCAGGACGTCAGTAAGTAAGTCAGCAAGTAAGTAAATCAGCAAGTAAGTCAGTAAGTAAGTCAGTAAGTAAGTCAGTAAATCAGTAACTAAGTCAGTCAGTAAGTCAGCAAGTCAGTAAATCAGCAAGTAAGTCAGTAACTAAGTCAGTAAGTAAGTCAGCAAGTCAGTCAGTAAGTAAGTCAGTAAATCAGTAACTCAGTCAGTCGTAAGTAAGTCAGCAAGTCCATAAGTCAGTAGGTCAATCAGTCAGTAAGTCAGTCGGTAAGAGAGTTGGTCAGTAAGTACGTCAGTCAGTAAGTTACTCAGTATGTAAGTTAGTTAGTCAATAAGTCAGTAAGTAAGTCAGGCAGTGAGTAAATAAATCAGTAGGTCAGTGGCTCAGTCAGTGCATAAGTCAGTTAGTAAGTCAGTCAGTCAGTAAGTAAATCGGTAAGTATCCATCCATCCATCCATCCATCCATCCATCCATCCATCTTTAAAAGCTATCACAGATTTTTCACAGAGAATCTGAGAGTACACATCTTTTCTTTTCATGTCTACTCATTCTTTAGCTCCATCACATGAGTTTTAAACCAGTTCTTTCCACCCTCTGATCAGTAACGTGACCACCCAGTGACAGAAAATACCCACTTTAGTCCGTCTTTGTTATCTAACCGTTCATTCAGCTCAAGTGTGACGGGAGCAGCGTGGAGGTTAATGACAGCTATGAATGTACAATGAGGCATTGTAGTGCGGTGCATTGTTGGTTTTAATTATACGGGACAACACGGCCGGTTTGGTTTGATCGAGTCTCCAGGTGCGACCAGGCGAGTGTGTGTGATTATGAAAATAGATCTACTATCTAAAGATCTACATAAATATGAACCACACACTTAACCCAATAAACAGCAACAGAATGAGCTCACTGTTTGCTTTTATGTTCTGTGATTCAGTTTGTGCTCAGAAATAGTTTGAATCTTTTATCTGTTCATGTTCATGCATTATTCAAAACCATCTGAGGTCGTTTCTACAAATTGCTGGGTTTTGTTTCCTCCATGCCTTCAGTGTGCAGCAGAGGTGATTTCTTTTTATTCACTGTAATTCAAAGATCTTGGCTGATTGTATCACTGTAACAAATAAACTACCTGTTATGACAACAAGTGTCTAAAAACACAAATTAAGTAGTTTGAATCCTCGTGTGCATGTATGTATCTCTGTGTATATGTGAATGTACAGCTAAATAGCAGACTCAATAGTTATTTATGCGGAGGAAAATCCATAAAAGCTTCGTCCTCAACCTATGGCGTTTTGTCAGAACTGGTTATGTGGAACTAATTGGCGAACGGACGAATATGTCGTCTCGCAGCGCTATAAGACGGCTTTGTTTCCATTCGCTGGTTGTACGCCACCTTGGATTGTAGTACATTCACTAACTTTTTGTCCTTCATTATCGCCAGTCAGACTCTTCTAATGGAATTCTGACTTACAGCAAAAATCAGCTTACGTCGGGCAGCAGGAACGAAAGTCGAGGACCCCCTGTATCTACATACAGTGTAAACTACAGGCCAAAAGTTTGGAAGCAACTTCACCTTTCTGTTTCTTAAAAAGGTAAAAATAATAAAAAACAGTATGGCGGTTCTACTGTGATGACTGTATTTTTCTTGTAGTAAATCTAAACTGCTAGTTTTCTAATTGACATGAGATCAAATGTCCAACTGTTGAATTTAGAAATAATGTAATAACTGTAGGGTGGTACTACATTTAAGGGATAATGCATGGAGGTGTATTTACTCCTGCTGTATATGGAGTAAAGAAAACCTCTCCTCACTATTCCAGTCAAAGAGATCCAATTTACTGCATGAATGATGGTAAATATGTGTACAATGTGTATAATAAATGGACCTAATGTACACGTCCTATGTAGTTGTATGTCTGTTTACATGGTATAAACGTCACTACACACTAAGATCATGTAATGTGCTCATAGACTAGGATTTTGACAGCATCACATACACATTAGAGACTTTAATTGTCTCTACCTAGTATTCCAGGCTGTGGTATGCAGGTGTAGTGCAGTTTGCCGCTGTAGAACTCCAGGCCGATGATGGCGAACATCAGGATTGCAAAGAAGAGCAGCAGACCGATCTGCAGCAGAGGAACCATGGCCTTCATGATGGACTTCAGGACTATCTGCAGACCTGCAGGTAGAACACACAAAATGACCA
The DNA here is from genome assembly GCF_022539595.1 of Amphiprion ocellaris. Classification (NCBI taxonomy): domain Eukaryota; kingdom Metazoa; phylum Chordata; class Actinopteri; family Pomacentridae; genus Amphiprion; species Amphiprion ocellaris. The sequence continues at coordinate 4,771,041 of NC_072767.1, read as the reverse complement.
GCAGAGCTAATGAGAAAACACACATTCACACAGTAGGCCAGGATGTCAGAAAATAACATTTCATCTTCACCTCACAATAAATTAAATTCACTAATTCCGTCTGCACCATGGCTTCATGTGGAAAGGAATTGCTAAAGGGGCTGAAAAATCTGATTGTAAGACTTTACAGAGATGGAAAGGGACACAGGAAGGCGGGTGAGCAACTAAAAATCACTGGAAACACAGCTGTAGCAGTAATCAGAAGCAGCCATAGTACCACTAATCATGGCTGCAGTGGTCGTCCTCCTAAAACGACTCCACAGACAGTGAACTACTTTCACAATCTAGCTGTGAAAAACAGACAGCAGCTTGTTCAGACTTGGTACGGGGCTAATCAATGGAAATCAGAGTTTCTGTGGAGCTCAGGCAGTGTGACGGACACTTCAGAACATCAACCTCTATGGACACCAACCAAGAAAAAGACTGTTGCTTGCTCTTTGGCACAACTTCCCTGAAGAACATGGAAAGAAGTCTGATGGATGTTGGAAGCACATTTTTTGAACAGATGATAAATTTGTTGGGCTCAAATGGAGTCTAGAATGTTTGGTGTGAACCCGACCAGGGCGACCACCAGCAGCTTCTTCAGACTTGGTACAGGGGTTGTCAGTGGAAGTCAGAGTTTCTGTGAAGCTCAGTGTGAAAGACATTTCAGAACATCAACTTTGATTGATAGTGTCAAAGAAAAAAACATTGCTTGCATTTTGGCAGCGTCATCAGTAAAAAGGAAGTATAGAAGAAGCTAATCATAGCTGCAGTGGTCATCCTCTTAACCCTCCTGTTGTCTTCATTTATGGGCACCAAAAATATGGTTTCCTTGTCTGAAAAAAATCCAAAAATTCAGCAAGAAAATTCCAATAATCCCTTAAAATTTTCCCTTAAAAATTTATTTTCAAAAATGTCTAATAAAAAAACTAATTTTGCAAGAAAATTCTTGTAAATATTTTCAAAAAATGAGTAAAAAGCCTCCAAAAAAATCCTAAAAATATCTAAAGTGATTCCATATATATCAGCAAAACTTCTAATATTTTCTTTAAGAACATTCACATAAAAATCAACCAAAACCCAGCAAAATTTGCTGGATTTTGGTTGATTTTTTTGTAAATGTTCTTAAGAAACATTTTTAACATTTGTTTTTTTCCACCAAAAAATGTTCAAAGATTTCCCAAAAATGTTGAAAATGTGGACATCAGAAGCTTCACTGTGAAAATATATATTTTTTTCCACATTTTCGTACTTTAGAACAGGTCAATTTTGACCCGCAGGACGACACGAGGGCTAAAATGACTCTAGACAGTGAAAACTAGATGATAGTGATGCAGTGTTTGTGTTACTCACTGGGGATTCCTGACACCAGTTTGAGGGGTCGCAGCACTCGTACCGCCCTCAGAGTCCTCAGGTCCACTGAGATGTTCATGTGAGCTCCTGCTGCAGCCAGAATCCTGCACAAGCAAACACATGATCTCATGTAATCCCACACAGATAGGAGACACACAGGGACAGAACAGGATCGCCACTGTTTTGCAGATGCACACAAACGCCACAATTTCACGCTTTGTAGGCCACGTGAAAAGAGGGACACCCGCACGACGAACACAACGGGGCTGGAGGACGGCTGCAGCGCTCAGATATCAAACGCGAGGACGTGAGGGTCTGCAGCAGGAGGAAACAACAAGGCTGTGGGCTTTTGGCTGTTTCTCTGAGCGTGGGAGGACGGCGGTGACAACTGCTATTTAGGAGCAGAACAAAGAAAGCAGCACTGTGGAGGGAAGGCCTGAGGCTGGAGACAGACCAACACATGGACACCCTTTATCAGAGTCCTTCAAGAGGTCCATGTTTTACTTTGTTAGTCTTGTTTTGTCTCCTCTGCTACCCCCCGAAACTCTCTAAATACACCTTGGTGGCCTTTGGCCCTCAGAATGATGACAGAGGAAAACAGTCTGCTGATCTCTCCTGCCCTCCTGCTTCCCTTTTCTCCGCATGTTTCGCTCTCCATCCCTTTCGTTCGTCCTCAGCCTCCTTCCCAATTATACTCCTGTTTCTTTTCCATCTTACACTGACCTGAATGTACATTTATTCCCCTTTCACCTGGATTCCAGGAGGTGAAAACGAAAGACGGAGGATTTCTGGATAGTTTATTTCAAGACTTTAATGTTGGACATTCACAACTCAACTCGAAAACTTCCATTCCAACTACAGCAGTGGTGTTAAACTATGCTGCAATCACAGCATAAAAACCTATAAAGAATGACAACTCCAAATTTTTCCTTTGTTTCAGTGCAAAAAAGTACATTCTGAAAATGTCCACATTTAAGGAACAATCTTTTTCACAAAACATCATGAACAACCTGAAATTACTTAAGAAAAATAAGTTCAATTTCAAAAACATTCAGTCTCAGTTTATCATTGGTACATTACAACCTCCAGATCACAGAGTATCTACAAAGGCATAAAACATTCAGTCTCAGGTATTGAACAATATAGTATTTTACTTTATGATCAAAATGACAAGTCCGACAAAAAAAGGACAAAAAAACAACAAAAAAAACCAAGACAAAATATTACAAAAATGAGACACAAACAGACAAAAAACTGGACAAACGACACAAACGAGACAAAAAAAGACACAAAATGACAAAAATGAGACAAAAAAACCAACGAATAAAGCAAAACAAAAAATGACAAAAATAAGACAAAAAACACAAGCGAGACAAAAAGGAGAAACAACACGACAAAAGCATGAGACAAATGACAAAAGTCAGACAAAAAACAAGACAAAATATTACAAAAACAAGGACAAAAGAACAATGAGCAACCTAGTATTTTACTTTATGATCAAAACAACAAAATCTAGAAATTATTTTAAATTTAAACTTTTACAAATGTACAATTTGCAGTAAATATCTTCTCTGTCATTTTTACACTTTAGAAAGCTGTCCAGCAGGCCGGATTGGACCCTCTGGAGGGCCGCTTTTGGCCCGCGGGCCGCATGTTCGACACCCCTGACCGAGAGTGAGTGCACTGAAACCCCATTTTCTACTCTTTATGTTAATTTCTGTGTGAATTAAACACACGCTCGAGGGCGAACAACCCACAAAATCAGAAGAATTTCTAATGTAACTGATTAGTGGATTATGTAAAAGGATTGTAACACAGGATTTCTGCACAATACGACGTTAAAGCAGCGTCTTTCTGTGCAGTAATTTGCTCTGAGGTGATCGCACACTCGATTATCATGAGGCTGGAAATACAGCTGCGCAGATCCAATTACGTTTCTGTGAAGGAGTGCTGAGAATTAGTCCTGTCTGCAGTGTTAGCAGACAAAGAGTGTCATCCGATTTAATTATGAGAAGGAAGAAAAAAGATAGAAGGGAGGAGGAGAAACAAATGAGAACGATTAAAATAGCTCCCCATCATCGACGCAAATATAGAAATAAAATTATCCTCCTGAGTTTCACACCTCTAACTACTCCCCTTTGGATTTTTCCCCTCTTTCTATTTTAAACCAACCACTTCACCAAACACTCTTTTTTTTGTTGTTTTTCTGCTTCTCTACTGCCTCCACTGTCACATTTCATCCCCGACTTCTTCCTCCGTCTCTCCATCTTTCTTCAGACCATTAGTCAGTCCTGGCTGCTCTTTAGTTGTTATGGAGACGAGGGGATGAGGGGTCTAAAAATGGCTTTTCCTCATTCTGTTATTCAGAGGATGTCCTGGACCCCGTCTGCTCCTAGTGTCCAACCACAGAAACAAAAACTCACTTGTTTTTATGCACAAAATTGATGCCATTTTGACTTTTGCTTCACTTTTTGCAAGTGTGACACCTTTGTTTAAAGCTAAAGAGTGAAATTACACCTGCAGATAAGATATTCAAGCTAAAAAGATAATGTTTGTGGCTGGCTCCTGCCCACAGTTACTGTTAAAATCTGCAAATAACTGCTTTAATTGGCATAACGCTCTCTATATACAGGATGAACACTGGAGAACTACAGGTGTGTAATTTCTCTCATCCTATTGCATGAATATTCAATTATCTGTTTGTATGAGGTTTTTTAATTCCAACAGAATTATTCAGGGGTGTCAAATGCTGTTTAGTTCACAGAAAACACATCAGTGGTCGGCACAACAGTATCGACGAGAAGAAATAAACTGGTCTCAGCTCCAATTGGACAAAATCTTTGCACCTGAGAATTACTGTCTGGTTTGTATCAGCCAACAAAAAGAAGAGATGGACAATCAGGGCTGCAGAGAAAAATCACAAATTCCTTCCATCCAGGAATTAGACAAGTCCAGAGTTAGAAAACAAGCAGGTAATGTCACAGCAGATCCATCAAATCCAGGACATAATCTGTTCCAACTCCTTCCTTCTGGTCGCAGCTCTGAACACCAAAACATCCAGACACAGAAACAGTTTCTAATCTGCATTTTAGGTCATTATAATGCAATGCAAGACAGAAATAAACAAAAGTTTGAAAACACTCACTTAATAAAAGGACTAAAGACCTTGCAAATGCTAACAAAAAGTCTAGAAAGCGACATTCTTTCATAGTCTATGCAAAGGCATTCCTAAAACCTGAATATTAGGACATCTTAAAGCTAAATAAACAAGTAAAAGGTCTGTGCTATAGCGCCATGTATAGCAACATGAAAGGGCAGACGAGAGTTTTAGATCCCAAATAAACAAACAAATAAGTAGGCAGACACAAGAGAAAGCTAAACAATTCAGGAACAGGAGTCTTCTTAGAGACTACAACCAAAGCTGGAAAGCCCTTTTACTCCACAGTTCTAAATATGTTGCTGAAACATGCCCACTATCCCCCAGTCAGAGTCTCGTACGGTGATTCCTGCGGCGGCCGTGACGCCGTCTGGACGTTGGCAAACCGGAGACGAGGAAGGTGACGGCTGCCACAGAAGCTGGCAGATTGAAAATCAGCCGAGGGAAGCTCAACACATGGCTGCTTTGGCACAAAGAAGCAATTTGGCAGACAGTTTATCTCCTCCCTGTAGTTTTCCTTCTCTCTGTCACACAAATATTCATTTATCAGGTCACTGTTTGTACGAGGTTTTATAATTCCGACAGAATTATTCAGCAGAGTCAAACGCTGTTTGGTTCACAAAGAACATCAGTGGTCACAATAACAGAATAGTTTAAAAGAAATCAACTAAAATTACTGTATTTTGATGTTTTATTAAAATACTCCATTAAGTATGGAAGTAAAAATGTGTCAGTACATTTGGGAAACGCTACTTAAAAGACTAAAAGTAAAAGTACTAAATGCAGAAAAATGGTCCCTGTGACTCTTACACTATTATATATTATATCATTACTTTGTTTATACAGATGGATTAAAATAAAAGCAATAGTTTTCCACTGATTTGGTGGAAGTGGAGCACAATTTTTGCATAACAGGCTGCAACTGCTAATTACTTTCTCCATTAATTGATTTTTTTGGTTCATAAAAATTCTGAAAACCAGTCTCAGAGCCTAAAATGACATTATCAAAATGTTTGTGTTCCCAAAACCTCTAAATTACTAAAGTTAATGAAAGGAAAGCTGTCAATTTGCACATTTAAAAAGCAGAGAAGTGTGAACATTTGGTGTTTTTACATTGAATTCTAAACATAGTTTAACTTATAATGAAGAATTATGTAATATTTCACAAATATTTCATACATTTTGTCCATTAATTACAATACAATACAATTTCATGTCTTTTTTCTCTTTCACAGTCAGTGGTAAAAGTATTCTGAGGCTTTACATAAGTAACAGTACTAACACAGTACTGTTAAGATATTCTATAACATGAAAAGTACCAAACTGAAAATATTAGGCAAAGGCATGTAATTATAAATTGGAAACTGCTCTAAAAGACCAAGTCAGTGGAAGTCAGTCCGGAAAATTGCAAAAACTATGAATGTGTCCCCAAATGCACTCGCAAAAGCTGGTAGTGCACGTACGTGCACGAGTCGAGTTTCTAGCTGCTGTTTTTCTGTTTGTTTTTTATTTTATTCTTTATTTTACCAGGTAAGATCAGTTGAGAACAATTTCCCATTTACAATGATGACCTGGCAAGAGGCCCCAGCAGGAAGAAAGATAACAAACAATACATACACAAAACATGACACACAAGTGTTTAAAGAGAGATTAAAAACACCCTAAATTAATGCTAGAAATTCAGTGAAAACATTCAGCTGTGCAGTGGTCAAAAAGTGTCTGCTGCAGCTTCTGCTTAAAAGTGTAAAGTGATGGAAGTGATGACAGTTTCGGGGATTTTTGGAGGGAATTCCAATCGATCGCTGCAGCAAAGTGAAAGGAATTCTGGCCAAAGACAGTGAGAACCTTGGAGACAGAGAGTGTTATGAAATCACTGGACCTCAGGTGGTAGTTGTTTTTGTCTGTCTTGTTATATTTTGAAAATCAGTAATAAAAAAAGACACCTGTGTGATGGTTGGCCTTCATTCTATCAGACCAGAGCAGCTACAGCTGGAGGGACAGTCAGTAAAAGTCCTGTGATGGAATCCAGATTGGTTAAAAACCCTGGTGGTCATTTTACAGAAACCTTAACAGACCGCAGGGAAAACTCACATCTGACAGGTTCCTGATGTTTCTACAAGTTAATAAAGTCACTTTTACCCACCGTGAGACATAAACACATCTTTGTTCACCTCCGAGGTGCTCCCCGTCGAGGCCTGGTCAGAGGTGTCAGCTGTGATAAGTGGGTAACAATGACAGACCCTGCAGAAGTGACAGCTTCCTGCTGCGTGACAAATCCGTGGTGGCAGCCGTCACGCCGTGATACTGATAACGCTCTGACTTCTGCTCTACGTCTCCGTCAAGCTGCGATATGAGCGCACCTGGCTGTAATGTAATGACAGTCATTCTACAGCATGCTGTGTTATTCACACCACCGGCTCTGAGCTGCGGAGTTCCACACCCATCAGGTAGAACATTCTGACCACTGACAGGTCAAGTGAAAAACACTGATTATCTTTCATCATGGAACCTGTTAGTGGGCTCCTGTGGTCTGTTCCTGGTCTGCAGTGGTCAGGATCTATCAAAAGTGGTACAAGGAAGGAACAGAGGTAAATTGATGGGCGGCCAAGGCTCATTGAAGAACGTGGGGATGAAGGCTGGCCGTGTGGTCCGATCCAACAGACGAGCTGCTGCTGGTTCTGATAGGAAGCTGTCAGAATACACAGTTTATCACAGTTTGTTGTGGTGTCCACATGCTGAGCGCCACCGAAACACCAACAATGTGAGCATCTGAACCGGACCACGGAGCAATGGAAGAAGGTGGCCTGGTCTGATGAATCACGTTTTCTATTACAAAAATACCCCAAAAAACTAAGGCCAAATCATTCTGGTATTCCTCATGATTTACACTGTTCTTCTCCTAGCTGTGCACGTCCTTGCAAGTAAACAAAATTACTAAAAAAATCCCAGAATTATCCAAATCTTTCCAAAAAACCCAAAACTAGTCCACAATGACTAAAGCATATCTACAATTCCTTAAATTTGCCCAAAATGTGTCCAAAATTAGGTGAAATCTGTCCCAAAAGAATAAAACTTGTCCAAAATGCATAAAAAATTGTTCAGAATGACCCAAAATTAGTCCATAACATGCAAACAGAAGAAAGGTACATCCTTGTGTGCGTTGTTCTGCTTCTAGCTGCACACATCATTGCAAATACACAAAACTAGACTCAAAACGTGTCCACAATGACATCAATCTAGTCAACAATTACCCAAAAATAGTCCAAAATGACCAGAATTTTTCTAAAATTCCTAAAATTTGACTCAAAATTCATGAGGTTGGCTGAGTGCGTCCCTTACCTGAGGAACACATGGCACCAGGATGTTAAGAAAGTGGAGGCAGTGTGATGCTTTGGGCAACGTTCTGCTGGCAAACCTTGGGTCACATAAGGAAGGTAAGAAAAAGATCCTACTTTAATCCTCCTATTGTCCTCATTTACGGGCACCAAAAAATACTTTCCCTGTTTCCTTGTCTGAAAAAAATCCAAACATTCACCAAAAAAATTCACCAAATTTCTGAAAATTTGCAAAATCTTCAGGAAGAAAATTCCAATAATTCCTTCAAAGTTTCTCTTTTATTTAAAAAAAAAATGCCCCAAATTTGGCTAGAAAATTCTTGTACATATTTTCAAAAAATGAGTAAAAAGCTTCCAAAAAAATGATTCCATATAGATCAGTAAAACTTCTAATATTTTCTTTAAGAACATTCACATAAAAATCAACCAAAATCCAGTAAAATTTGCTGGATTTTGGTTGATGTTTTTTGAGAATATTCTTAAGAAACATTTCTAACATTTCTTTTTTTTCCCACCAAAAAATGTTCAAAGATTTCCCAAAAATGTTGAAAATGTGGACATCAGACGTTTCACTGTGAAAATATATATTTTTCCCACATTTTCAAACTTTAAAACGGGTCAATTTTGACCCGCAGGACGACGACATGAGGGTTAAACATATATACATGTGTTTTAAAACTATAAAACTACTGCACTGGATAAAAACTAAAACTGATTTAGGATGAGATCAGACAGAAGTTTCACAAATCAAATTAGAGCTGAATGCATCTTTTCATCACCTTTGGAAGTTCTCTCCTTTTTATTGCTTTTCAACATTGAATCACCATCAATTTTATTTGGCTTTTAGGACAGGAATTTACAAAAAAGACTCTTTCATGTCAAAAAGAAAACCTAAATACTGCTGCAAATACTTATTTTACATTTTTAATCAATGGACATAATTTTGTTTTGACTTGGCTATTAAGGAGTCGAGTTTTGTAAATTTTTGTTTAAAAAAAGGCAAATTAAAGCATGATTGAATGTCGAAAATCAGTGAAAGGGGAAAACATCAGAGGGGGGTGAATGCTTTTGTATCAACACTAACTCAAGACTCACAGCTGCAGCTCAAAACACAAAATCCATCGACTTTAAGGCCTCTTAAAATGATAAAAATGTAAAAACATGAAAGACGCATGAATTTAAGTTTTCAAACTCAACATATATAAATGAATGAACATCATGAGACTACAGCATTCTGCAGGGAGCACAAGGCACCAGAGGAACACATAATTTTCACACTGATGGCTGAAGATTATAATAAACTGTCGCCTCTCCAGAGATTTTATAGGAATCACAAATAAAGTTAAAGTGCCTCCATCCACACAGGCGTTTTCACTTATACTGACTGAAATGTGTGGGTGAAACTGACATTTTCCTCACTCTCCAGTTAGTTTAATGTACTTGTCAGGGCAGGTACACTGTTATTATTTTGCTCGGTGTCATTACTTTACTTCCTGCACTGCATTAGAACAATGACTGGTGCAATCAGCAGGTTCACTGAAAACATCCCAGCGAGCAAACATGTAAAATCACACTATTAGTCTGGAAACATGAAACTCTCAAAATTGTCAATTTTTTTCTTACAGAACTTAGTTTTACATTAGACTAGAAGCTTTATTTTCACTATAATGCAGGGCAAGACAACAATAAAACTAAACTTTGAAGGCTCTGCCTGACTAAAATGTGTGCAGAACAAAGACATAAGGACCTCGAATGTAAGTAAAAGTTTCTAAAAAGATATTCATTAACCGTCTATGAAAAATATTCTTAAAAAGTTAACAAAAGGACGTTTGGAAGTTCAACAAATATGTAAAAAGTCTGTGCTGAAGTGCAAAGTGTAGGGACATCTGCAGAAAAAAAATGTAAAAAAAAAAGATACATAAATACTGTTGATTCCTCTATGAAGAAAATCATTGAGAGAAGAAACTATTGATGCTAAAAATACTGATATTACAGAAATTGTAATGATACTCCACATATTTCTGTAAATTGATATCAAGTCGTAAATGTGTAAAATGAGCGAAAAATGACAGTTTTTCATTGTGTGGTCCGAATAGTGGTGATTTTCCTGAAAGCTGTGACTTCTGGGAGGTTTTCCAACCAGCAGAAAGCAATAAACCATCCAGTATACAGTCATTAATGTTTCAGTATGTATAACCAGTATATTGCATCACGAGGAGAAAATCCTAAGCAGGAAAACACAGCATGAGACGGTAAAACTACTGTAAGATGGAAAAAAATGGAAAATGGTTGAACCAAAACAAAGTTGTGCTTGGAAGTAAACTCTATACATTGATTATTATGTACATAAACAATAGTTTTTTATGCATCTGAGTAATAATAAAGTTCCCTACATCACTGTTACAAGCATTTATGAACAAAAGTTTACGCACCTTACATACTTGTAAAAATCATGTATTCTTTCATAGATTTATTATAGGTAGTATGAAAACATGATAAAATCTGCTGGGTAAAAAAATGTACAAATAACAATGCTAAGCCTTGGTTTAATGTTCTTCGGCCATTTTGACCTGAACTAGGTGCCTTTGATTTCCGTCTACAAGCTTCTGGTTGCATCTTTGACCAATCTTTTAGACAGAATTGGTGCAGTTCAACTAAATTTGTTGTCTTTCTGATTCAGACTTGTTCCTTCATCAGTGCACAGGTTCTTGGTGGGTTTAAGTCAGGACTTTGGGGAGACTAGTCTAAGTCCTTCATTCTAGCCTGATTTAACCTTTTTTTAAAATTTTTTTTTTTACCATTTTTGATGTGTGTTTGGCCTCTTTGTCTTGCTGGAACACCCAACTGTTTCCAAGATCCAACCTTCTACTGATGATTTTAGGTTTTTGTAAAACACCTGCAGCAAAACAGCTCCAGAGCATGATACTGCCGCCAACGTGCTTGATGTTTGGTGTTGGTGGGGTTAAAGACCTCACCTTCTCTTTTCCAAATATATTTCTGCTCACTTTTTGTTTCATCTGATCACAGGACTTTCCTCTAGAAGGCCTTTTCTTTGTCCATGTGACCAGCAGCAAATTGTACAAAATACGTTTAAGGAGTGTTGTAAAGTTGAAAATCTGTGGATTCCTTCTAGTTTTGTAGTTTTTGGTTGATATATGACAAAAGATTAACTGTGTAGTGTCTCATTTTGGTGCTTTTGTGTTTCATTTTGGTTGTTTTATGTCTTTTTGGTAATTTTGTGGCTCAGTTTGGTCATTTTGTATCTCATTTTGGTCGTGTAATGCCTAAATTTAGTTGTTTTTGTCTCATTTCTATTGGTGTGTGCCTGCTTTTGGTCATTTTGTGCCTCATGTGGTCATTATATGCATCATTTTGGATGTTTTGTGCCTTATTTTAACAATCTTGTGCCTCTTTTTGGTTGTTTTTTGTGTAAAGTTCCAAAGCATAATACTGCCACCACCATGCTTGATGATAGGTTTGGTGTTTTTGGGGTTAAAGGCCTCATTTTCTCTCCTCCAAACATATTTCTGCTCAGTTTTTGTTCCATCTGATCACAGGACTTTCCACCAGAAGACCTTTTCTTTGTCCATGTGACCAGCAGCAAATTGTACACAATACGTTTAAGGAACGCTGTAAAGTTGAAAATCTGCGGATTTCTTTTAGTTTTGCAGTTTTTAGTTGATATATGACAAAAAATGAACTGTTGTAGTGTCTCATTTTAGCGCTTTTGTGTTTCATTTTGGTTGTTTCATGTCTCTTTTTGATAATTTTGTGGTTTTTGTTTTGTTTAAATAAAGATCTGTTTCTGTTGCCACCTGTCTGCCATATCTGTGCCTGCGAATAGGTTCTCTGACTCCCCCCTTGTAACAACACATCAGTAATCATCAATAAGAATTTCATTGTTTCTTTCATATTCGTATCAAAAGATGACACACGTTTTAGGAAAATGTATATTGAGAGGATATGGACATGTACAGAAATGTGAAACAGATGAAACACTGTTGGATTCCAAGTGTATGGATTAATCGGTTTTGTAACGTTTACTGATGAAGGTTAAATGGTGAAAAACGGCAGATTTATCCCAACAGTCAATGCAGGTATCGCCTTTTTCGTTGTCACGGTGATTAGTTTTCTGTTTGATCTTAAATCACTCTCCTGTCCTCACCCAGAATGCATTTGGGGAGCTGCCAACACAGACTAACTTCCAGCAGTGGCTCAGTTCAATTCACTGAAATGCAAGTGAATTTCTTCTTCCGTTTCTACATTTTAAAGAGAAAAAATCCTCTCGTGCAGCAACTTTTCCATCTCTGATCATACAGCAGTCAGAGCAACACCGTGTTTTTCTGCCTATTAATGCTGACAGAGAAGCTCACGTGGCTCTTCAAATGATTAAAAATAGACCCACGGTAGTTTAAATAATAGATTATATACCTGTTGTTGTGTAGCAAATGTAACACCCAGCTGCTGGAGTTCTAAATTCTTGAGTGAAAGGTTGAATATTTTTAAACTAATTGAATTAAAAGCATAATTTTTTGTGCGTATTTGATTTATTTAGGCAAAAGAAGCTGCTTATTGAACAGCACAGCATGTAACTGGATAAAAGAAATCACAAAGTCACTAGTTCAGGAAGAATTCTGCAGGACAATCAATTAAAACAGCTGTAGCGGCCAGGAATATGGTGGGCGGTGTGTGTCAGCGCCACGACAGCGGATTTTCTTGACAGAATAAGAAATTATGTGGAGAAAACTCCTACAGTGCTGCTGTGGTTGGTTTCGTTGATATAAGCCTCCCACAGTGTTCTCTCTCATTTTTAACTGCCCCCTCAGCTCTGTTTTTTTTTCTCCTTCTCCCACAAAAACACACTTAACCCCCTACATGGACGCACTAAATATTACTAAAGCTGCAGATTTTAGATGAGTCGGCTGAGTATCGGCGTACGTTTCAGTTTGTGTGTCAGTAGCTAAATGTTTGCTCTTTGGTCAGGATGAATAATTGATTTGAGTAAATGATTTATTAGAGATCTATTAGAGAGATGTTAATTTAGCACATATGAGCTGTTGGCAAATCAACTCTTTTAGATCATAACTGCTCACATAAAACATGCAAAACCAACGAGTAAAGCAAAAACTGCAATATAGTGAAATATTGTAGACACAGCATTTTATAAAGTGTGTTTATATGGATAAACTCTACCACATGTGATGTAGTGCACTCTTGAATTAAAGAAACATCCTTGAAAGCATAAATACTTTACTGAATAAAAGGCATATCCCTCCGTTTGTGGATTATTCTGTTACATTTTTACTTGCTGTGAGCTCATTTGTCACTGTAATAAAGAGTGAAGGAAGACCATTAATTTCCTTTCTACCTAAATTTCATTCTTGCATGAAAAATAGAAAATTAGGAAAGGAAATGACCCCGCAGTAGTTGAGGTCTTTGCAGCTCTAAAGATGTTTTTCCACTTAATTTTCTTTTTCTGTTCTTCACACAATTTCACTTACTTTGGGCTTCTTTTATTTTAACTGCAATATAAAGTCCTACACCTCTATGGAAGAAGAAGAACTCAGAAAAATCTTCTGTATATTATAATACAGTTATAAAGCCATAAATCAATAAAAAAGACACTCCTATCTGCTCTGTGTAAACACTAGCTGCAGTTCAGCCAAAAAAATCTTTAGCTGAATTTTTGTCATGTGACTGTTGGTCACAGCTGAGTCACCAAAGGATTTCAGGTTGAGTCGAGGGGTGCAGAATTTAATTTAATTTAATTTAATTTAATTTAATTTAATTTAATTTAATTTAATTTAATTTAATTTAATTTAATTTAATTTAATTTAATTTAATTTAATTTAACTGTATTGTATTGTATTGTATTGTATTGTATTTATTTTTGCAAAATCTAGGTTTTTTTTAAATGAGACAAAAAAAAGTGATTTTGACAAAAAATTAAGATTTTAAACTTGGTTATTTGGTTATTTTTTATGATGGACATGATGAATTTATCTGCTATTAATAAATGATATAATTTATAAAGATAACATGCTTTTCAAACCTGACGGTGGCTTTTAGGATTCAGAGGGTTCATAATTAAATTTATTTATTTGTTTATTTTTTCACAGGATCTGGTTGGAGGTAACAGTTTATTTATGGTGAATATTTAAATGAGACATCTTGAATAAAGTCATTTTGAATAAATATTGTGAATTCTAGGTTAAATTTTGATCGTTTTCTAGAGATGAATACTTCATGACCATGTGAAAGTTTGAAATTTACAGTTTCTTTTATATATATATATATATATATATATATATATATATATATATATATATATATATATATATATATATATATATATATATATATATATATATATATGTATGTATGTGTGTGTGTGTGTGTGTGTGTATGTATGTATGTATATATATATATATATGTATATATATATATATATATATATATATATATATACATATATATACACATAATTTTATTTTATTTATTTTTTTGACCATTTTTTTCTATATTTGGGTCTTACAGGGTTAAAAATAAGGGCTAGGCATTCAAATTTAGTTATCAGATGGCAGGGGAAAGAAAGCAAATCTTTTATTCAAGAAAATCGCCACAACATAAAATAAAAGTCCTGCATTTAAAATGTTATTAGTCCTATCGACAGATCTATGTATATCAAGCACAAAACGATTCATGATGCAGCAAATTCCCCTCCTCTTTATGCAGTATTTGAATTACTTTTCTTTTACACCATTAAGTGTTTTAATCCATGTCAGTGCAGCATTTCTATAAATCACGGTGCAGATCAACACGTTTTAGATTAAAAGTCTCTCAATAGAGCAACTGGGAACAACAGCTGTCTGATAAATGAGTTTCTCTCCGAAGTTGCTTCTCGAGTGTTTCTGTGAGATAAATTGAAATATAAAGAAATTACAGTGAACGTATTTGTGCTCAGAGTTCTGCTTTGTCTCTCGTGGATAATCGAAGCCAGATGCAACATGCTGCTTGCTGGCTGTGAATCAACAACAACAAGAAGCAGCTCCACAAAACAAAGCATTTAAAACAAAATAAACCCTGTGCAGTTTCTGACGTCTGTCACCTACAATTACTATCCTCTGACGAAGCTCAGCGCCTGGTGAAAACGCTGCATTTATCCAGTGAGCTGCTTTCTCTGACTGACAGGACGATCCTCTGATTATGTAATTTCCACTTCAACCAGATTCAAGCAGAGATCAAAGGGGGTTTCTAAGGCCAGGATCTGTAAAAGAGAAAACTGTGTCTGTGTAATTCACCCTGAGCAGCAGTTTAATACAACAGATCAATCAAATATATTGAAAGTCTCAGGGCAAAGTGAAGTGTGTTTTTCACTACACTATACAATCTGGTCATTGAAACAAAAATCTGCTATAATAACTCAAATTATTTTTCTTTTCTTTTTCTCCTCTGACCATGAACTGTACTCAACCCTCTGAACTTAGTAAAACACATCAAAATTAAGCAGTTTATCACAGCAAGAAACTGTAAAAAAAGGAAATAAATCAGTTTTTTTTTCAACTTTCCAATTGTCCTTGAACTACTCATGATTCAAATTGACATATTTCATCAAAATCGCTTTATTTGACCTGTCTCAATATTAAAAGATCACCAGAAATAAACAGTTTGCACCATTTAAATTCTGTAAAGAGAAAAAAAATTTTGTCTTCTTCATGCATCCGTGAAGCCATTATTGAATTAGCTGCGATAAACAGTCATGTGACAGAAATTCTGCGAATTTTTAGATGACCGGCAGGTAATGTTTTTACAGAGCAAAGAGGAGCTTCAAAATCTCTACCGTCTTATTGTTTACGACATCAAGACATTTTCTACTTTTCTATTGTTTTTAAAGAATTTTCTAATGTCTTATTATTTTTATAGAGCCCTGAGGACAGTCACTCTGCATTTCACTGAACAAACTGTTTGAACATGTGGCAAATAAAATAAAAACTCTTGAATCTTGCCTCTTTAAATGACCAGAGAGACTGAGAGAGAAGTCAAACCTACAGTAATGATAAAATAAATGCAACATGGCTCAAAAACAGGAAACAGAGGAGAAAACTGTTGGAAGATACATTCAGCATGGTGAAATATATTTCTATAGTTGATTAATAGAATAGTGAGTTTGTAGAGGCTGCAAAAACATTTTTTTGTCAAATATTACAAGAAATTCAAATTTACTTTTCTACTTTCTATGATTTATGGCATCCTAACTTTGTCAGAACACACAAAATACATTTCTGCATTCTCTTTGCTTCTAGCCATCATTAATCTGTTTCCATAGAGGTGCAGAATTTTATATTTCAGTGAAAAATGAGCCTACAGTGAGCAAAAATGTGACAGGAGTGAAAAATGCTGCTTTGGATTCAGACACGTATATCCTTTTCCTCTGTATATAATCATAATGTGCTTGTCAGAAGCTCCAATAATTCACAACAGCCTTTTTATTTAACCCTCCTGCTGTCTTCATTTACAGGCACCAAAAAATATTGTTTCCTTGTCTGAAAAAATCCAAAAAATCAGCAAAAAAATTCCCCAAATTTCCAAAATCCCAAATTTCTGTGCAAAACCTTCAGGAAGAAAATTCCAATAATTCCTTAAAAGTTTCCCTTACAAGTTTTATTTAAAAAAAAAAAAAACAAAAACAAAAACCCCCAAATTTGGCAAGAGATTTTTTGTAAATACTTTCAAAAAATGAGTAAAAATCTTCCAAAAAATCCTAAAAATATCTAAAGTGATTACATATATATCAGTAAAACTTCCAATATTTTCTTTAAGAACATCCACATAAAAATCAACCAAAATCCAACGAATTTTTCGAGTTTTTTTCTGAACGTTCTTAAGAAACATTTTTAACATTTCTTTTTTTCCACCGAAAAATGTTCAAAGATTTCCCAAAAATGTTGAAAATGTGGACATCGGAAGTTTCACTGTGAAAATTATTTTTTTTTCCACATTTTCAAACTTTAAACCGGGTCAATTTTGACCCACAGGACGACACGAGGGTTAACGAAGTAAAAACACCAGTGTGTTTGCTTTTATCACAGCAGCAAACCTAAAAATATTTCCTGCAAATTAGCACTGCTTCTTTAATTAAAAGACTGTATTTATGGATAAACTGTTTCCTCACAGATTCCTCCTGCCAACAACACGGATGGTTCATTCTGACGTTCTGCTGAAAACAAAGACTTGCTGTCACAGATTTGTACATCCAGGCGGTAAATATTTGGACAATTCTGCCTCTGCTCTTCAGGCTCAGTCAGTCTGAAACATAAAACTGGATCCTGCATTAAATACAAGTCCTTATCTTTAATCTTAATTAAGCTTCGGTCAACACTGAAATAAGCATGTGTGTTGTACTGTACGGCTCTTTGAAGTGCACAAAGTTTAAGGGTTCAAAGTTAAGTGACTCGATGCACATAAAGGCATTAATCACCAACGTATTTTTGTGAAATGAATAATTTGAAATGAATAAACAAGATTAGATGGATTGTGGCAGTGATTAGGTACTTTTCAGGTTCATTTTCAGGCAGAGTAATCTACACTATGTAACTTAACTTTTTCACTACCTACGGCTGCAATTACTCCGCCAAGGAACGCAGCGGAGTTATGCGATGATCGACGTACGTTTGTCTGTCCGTCTGTTATTCCGTCAGTGCGCAACATTACTCAAAAACAGACTGACGGATTTGGATGAAATTTCCAGGGAAAGTCAGAAATGACACAAGGACCAAGTGATTAGATTTTGGCAGTGATGCGGCTTATAGTCTGGATCCATGGATTTGTTAAAGATTCATTACCAGATAGCGGCACGGCATCACTGTAACCATGACAACAAGTGAACACTACATCAGCTGCCCGGTGATGATCACATGACTGTGATCCTGCTACAAATCGACTGCTGCAGATTTATCAGGACTTTTCTGTTGGCCATTATACAAGGAACAATTGATTAAATTGTGGGGGTGTTTCTGAGTCCCATCAATTCCTGCCGCCCGCTACATATTTAGGTCACGTGATCCGGTATCCGTACATAACATACACATGTATAACATACACCTGTGCTCAGCGCAAGGTCATTTTGTTTGTGGGTACATCTATATTAAACTGTCACATTCTATAGTGCTGTGATTTCTGATCATCAATGACTAATAAACAAATGCCGCATTTCTGGCATATGGGGGAATGAACAGCCTTGGTGGAGGACTGCGCTCTCTGAGTGCTTTTCTTGTTATCCATTTTTCTCTGATGTAAAAGACCAGAGGTGTGTTCTAAATGACCATAGAGCATCTCATTAACTGATGTCTAACTGGACAATAAAACAGGAATTACGAAAAGATATTTCCCCAAATTAAAGCCTGATTTATGTGTTCTTGCATCAACCTTCGAGTGTCTTTTTTTTCTCCATTTTTACCCATTGTGTGATCATTTTTCACTGCAATATAAAGTCCTGCACCTCTATGAAAACAGTATTATCATGGCTAGATGGAAAGATAACTCAAAAAATGTCTTCCCTGCAGTATCATGCAGGTTTGAAGCCATAAAATATGAAATAAAAGATTCTCCCCTCTGCTCTGTGTATGCACAGCCTGCAGTCCAGCCGAAAAGTCACAGAATTTTTACCAGGTGACTGTTGGTCACAGCTGAGTGTCTAATATCTTTACAGTTGCAGAAAGGAGTGCAGAATTATTTCCTTTTGACAGAATCTAGTTTGTGCAAATTGTTTATTTTTAATTTAAAAAAAAAAAAGACGTGTAGAATAAAAAGGTGGCAGGATGTCGCGTCACACCTGAGTAATTCAGGGACTGTTAGAAATGAGAAGTGCATAACTTTTTTCTTTTTTTTCTTTTTTACAGGACCCGGTTTATGCAAATGATTTATTTTTGATGATTTTCAAAGACATGTGGAATAAAAGGATTTTGATGAAACGTTACGATTTTAAACTTAAACTACTGTTCTATTATTATTTTATTCCTATCACTACGTCTATTGCTACATAAGCTGCTGTAACAATGTAAATTTCCCCTGGCGTGGGGAGAAATAAAGGACTTATTTTATCTTAGATTTCATTGTGTTTTCTGCACATCACTGATGGTTAGGACAGAAAATCAACTGTTCTTTCTGCTGATACTGATTCTAGGGTAATAATTTTGGTTACTTTTTAAGAGATAACATGTTTTTCAAACCCACCAGTGGGTTTTGAGGTTCAGACGGTTCATATATATTACTTGATCTCTCTCATAATGATCCGTAAATGTCGATTCATAACCAGACTTTTCCACAGGTTCGTGACAGAGGATCTCTAAACACAGTCGTATGCTCGATGTTGAGAACGTCCTGGCACCTGCTGAATCGTGTCATGTCATTCTGAAGTCCGCCTGAGGAGATTTAACCATAATTTAAGTCGTGGGAAGACTGTGTTCTCCTCGTTTTCGGTTAAACATGACTTCTCACCGAACAAATGTCACGCTGAGAGCTAACACGCTAGCACGGATAAATGAGATTCTCAGAGACGAGGTTGTCTGCCTCAGATTGAATTTGCAAAAGACAAATTGCCAGGTCATAATTGAGAAATATTCCTGACCTTCCTTCGGTTTTGGTAACTTTTACTAGTAAAAGGAATTTAATTTAACATGACTTCCAGCAGATCACTTTGATCTCAGCGTAGCGTCTCGTCCTCTCTGATCAGAAACCAGAGTGAATGAAGGCCGTCGAGACTGTCTTTGTTTCTCTAATGCAGGGGTGTCAAACTCATTTAGTTCAGGGGCTACATTCAGTCCAATTTGATCTCAAGTGACCAGTAAAATCAGAGCATAATAACTTATAAATAACAACAACTTAAATTTTTTCCCTTTATTGTAGTGAAAAAAAGGTATGCTCTGAAAATGATCACATTTAAGGAATTATCTTTATACAAAACATTATGAACAAACTGAAGAAAAATAAGTTTAATTTCAACAACATTCAGCCTCACTTAAATCATTTACACATTACAACTCCCAGATCACAGAGTGTCGATAAAGGAACACAACATTTAGTCTCAGGTATCTGGAACTGAATGATATAGTATTTTACTTTATGATCAAAATGACAAAAGTCAGACAAAAAAAGGACAAAAAACAACAAAAACAAGAAAAAATATTTCAAAAACAAGACACAAAGTGACAAAAAAATGGACAAACGACACACACGAGACATAAAAAAGACAAAATGACAAAAACAAGACAAATGACACAAGCAAGACCACAAGAAAACACAAACTGACAAAAACAAGAAACAAAACAACAAAGATGAGACAAACGACTAAAGTCAGACAATAATCAGCAAAAACAAGACAAAATATGAAAAAAACGAGGCACAAAAGAATAATGAGCAATCTAGGATTTTACTTTATGATCAAAATGACAAGTCAGACAAAAAAAAGACAAAACAACAAAAACAAGACAAAATATTACAAAAACAAGACACAAAGCGACAAAAAAGATGGACAAATGACACAAGGGAGACAAAAAAGACACAAAACGACAAAAACAACAAACGAAGCAAAACACAAAATGACAAAAAAAGGCAAAAAACACAAGCAAGACCACAAGAAAACACAAAACGACAAAAATGAGAAACAAAACAACAAAAATATGAGACAACCAACAAAAGTCAGACAAAAAACAACAAAAACAAGACAAAATATGACAAAAACGAGGCACGAAAGAACAATGAGCAATCTAATATTTTACTTTATGATCAAAACCACTTGTCAAGGTCTAGAAATTATTTTCAATTTACAGTTTTACAAATTTACAATTTGCAGTCTTTTCAGTAATTTTTTACACTTTGAGGGCCGGATTGGGCCGCTTTTGGCCCGCGGGCCGCATGTTTGACACCCCTGCTCTAATGGATGGACGGATGGATGGACGGAGGGCAAACAGGGATGGAAAGCGAGCTTGTTAGTCTGTCAGCTTCCTGAGCATCATCATCATTATTCACTGACTTGATTTGCAGCTTAAACACCACTTTGAATGTCAGCTCTTTTCTTCGTCTTCGCTCGATTCACGAAACAAAAGCCCTCTTGAAGAAACTCACACATAAAGGGCGGCTTCACATTCACACCATCAGAAAAGACAAATCTATCCGTGTCTGGACTAATTGTGGAGACACTGACCGGCGAAAGCAGCGGGGCCCGAAGCCGGCGACAGCCTGACCCCGGGGCGGGGTCCTCGGTCACCACGGTAACAGCTCAGGGGGACACATCCAGGCCCGCTGTGTCTGAACCCATCAATCGATCAGACAGCAGATGGAGAAAGAGACCGGAGAGGACAAGGATGCAGTTGGAGGCGATCGGCTCTAGCAGGTGCACCAGCGCCAAGCAGACATAAGGCGTTGTTGGCTGGGAGACGGGCAGTAGTGGCACATTCGCTTCGTACGCATGAGCGACGCAAACATGCACCAGACAGGAAGAGATCTCAGCTTTCAGATGAAGTGTGATCGCATCCTGACGACATCTAACACTGCTGCTCAGCCTCAGCCAGAAGACGTAAAATAGCACAAAATAGCACAGTGAGGAAAACAAGAAGTTTTAGCGTGATAAATCAAACACTTCCTGAGATAACTGACATACTATACAATCTGGTAGTCTAGAAAAAAGAAAAATCCACTACAGTAACTAAGAAGAAACAAGTACATTATTTCTATTTAGTATTAAGCAATATTTTGCACATATCCCTTGCCTGTTTACATATGACAGTTTTGCACAAGATGCCAACTTTGGCACACAGAATTTATTTTTAACTATTTTCATCCTATTTTTTATTTCATTTTATTTTAGCTCATTTTATTTGTTATTACTCACGGTAACCACTACGTTTCTACTGTGTATATATCAATAAAGTTCTTGACTTTTGAACCTTGAACCTTGAATCTTATGTACATCTTGGTTTATTTTGTATTTCATTTCCTAAAAGTTTGCACTGTCGTTGCTGCTGTAACACTGTAAATTTCCCCACTGTGGGATTAATATAGGCTTACCTTATCTTAAAATTATTTGTATTTTAATTTTCTTCCTCTGACCATGAACACTGGAGCTGGCTCAAATCACTTTTGAATATGCTACCCTCAATCTCCTGAGCTTTAAAAACACACCAAAATTATACAATTTGTCAGAGCAAGAAACTCTAAAAATAGGAAAAAAAAATTTTTTTTAAATTTTCCAACTGTCCTTGAACAACTCAAATGTGATGTGATACTCTATTTGAAGAATGAAGCTAATCTAAGCTTGAAATTGTTAAAAAAAAATCACCAGAAATACACAATTTGCACTTAGCAGATTCTGTGAAAAGAAAAAAATCTGGGCTCCTCAATGCTATTTTACATCTTCTTTTCAGCAAGAAGATAAAACTGCACAAAATAGCACAGTGAGGAAAACATAACGGATATTTAAGAAGATATTTGTGAAGTTTTAGCGTGATATATCAAACATTTTGTGAGATAAGTTCAAAAATATTTTTCCCCCAGTTTTAGCACATTTTTGAGATTTTGTATCGTATCTCATCGTATTCTATCGTATCTCTTCGTATCGTATCTTGTCTTATCGTATTGTATCTCATTGTATTGTATCTCATCTTGTCTTATCGTATCTTATCATATCATATCGTATTGTATCTCATCGTATTCTATTGTAACTCTTCGTATTGTATCTCATCTTGTCTTATCGTATCATATCCTATCTCATCGTATCGTATCTCAGCTTGTCTTATCGTATCATATCGTATCTCATTGTATCTTATCTCATCTTGTCTTATCGTATCATATCGTATCTCATCTTGTCTTATCGTATCTCATCGTATTCTATCGTATCTCACCATATCATATCTCATCCTGTCTTATCGTATCGTATCTCATCGTGTCTTATCGTATCATATCGTATCGTATCTCATATTGTATCTCTTCGTATCGTATCTCATCATATCGCATCTCATCTTGTCTTATCGTATCATATCGTATGTCATCGTATTATATTGTATCTCTTCGTATCGTATCTCATCCTGTCTTATCGTATCATATCGTATCTCATCGTATTATATTGTATCTCTTCGTATCGTATCTCATCGTATTGTATCTCATCTTGTCTTATCATATATCGTATTGTATCTCATCGTATTATATTGTATCTCTTCGTATCGTATCTCATCGTATCTCATCTTGCCTTATTGCATCGTATCGTATCGTATCACATCTTGTCTTATTGTCTCGTATCGTATCAGTCTCAATGTGTGATTATTAGCAATCAGTTGTAGCTTTTTCAGGCTTCTGATTGGCCAGCTTGGCTTTAGGATTAGTTTTATACCTCCATTGTTGTTGCACATTCTTGACAACACCTCAGTAGTGTTTTTGCATTTTCATATGGAGTTTTTTTTGCTTTGAGAACAAAAGAGGAAAAACCTTGTTTTAAGAAATACTTGTGCACTAATGTGTCATCTCTACTTCTGAGCATCTTTTTCTTTTCTCATTGTTTTCTCACATTTTCACTGTTCAAGCTTTTTTAAAGAACAGAACCATCTTTAGTCTAAAGTCAGCCCCTAAACTTATCCCAGACCTAACAGTCACAGAGAGAAAGTGAAAACACCTCCTCATCTTTCCTCTATCTCTCCCTTCCCCCCTCCAGCGTCTGGCAGATTGCGGTGACACAAACCCTTGGTGGGCGTCGCTCTCTGCCAACTGTTGCCAGCCTAATAAAGGGTTCACCGGCGAATGAGACTGCCAAGGTGCCAATTAGTATGTACGATTACGCATGGAGGCCTCCTTCCACTTCCTCCCAGCTCTATCTCCACTCTCTATTATCTTCACTCCTCTGTATTGTTCACCTTCTTTCACCTGCCTCACATTTTTCCAGCGGAGCTAACCGGTTGGTGAACCCAGCGACCCCGAGAGAACCCGACAGCTCCCGCATTCAAGTTTCAATCACAACAGTCCTCAGGTAGACGATAAAAGCCTTTAAGGAAGCAGCGGGTGCCATCTGGTTTCTGCTGCCTGCCTCCCACTCGCTCTCTCTGTGTAGTCTTGAAACAGCGAGGCAGCTTGCTGAGGTAATCATGGCCTCCGGCGATGATACCGTCAGCAAGCGCTTCCATAATTACACATGTTCACACGTAACATCAAGGAGAAGTTCGCAAGGCTTGTAGTCTGAGCAGTCGAGTGTGAGAGAAATTTCCGCAGTTGTGTTAATTTGTGGTGTCTCGCCGGAGTGAGGTTTGTTCAGCTCCTTTCCTGTAAAGCCCCTCTGTCGACTCCAACTTGTCCACCAGTTAGGCTTCTTAAGCTTGTTCTATGCTTGCCGCGTCTGCGAGGTCTGTGCAGCTCCGTGTGGACAAATTAGGTCATTTTAGCAGCCACGCCCCCTCACATGGCCCCTGTCAAGCGGAAAATTTCCGTGTTGTGCACCTCCAAATTTTTCTAACTATGCAGATGGAGACACGTTGAAAACTGGCGGAAGAACAGGAGCTCCTAGCAGCAGAAGTTCAGAAATACAGACATTTATACGACTCATCACACAGAGATCATCGGGTTATGAACAATTCATGGTGTGAAATTAAAACTAACTGCTGAAATGCAACTATTCAGTAAAATGCCGTGTTGTAAGTGGTGTAAACGATGGCAAACTTCTTCTATTCTAGTTTACTTCTAGAGTAGACCAGGTAGACGTGTGTTTTTGCGATACACTGCCCCCTGCAGTTTGGGAGTAGACGCTGCATGGAGTATAAAACCACACACGGTCTCTCGAGCTGAATTCCAAGCGTCTCATTTCCGTGCGGCTCGTTCGTGCGGAAAGCATAAACCAGCCTTTACTGGTTTTAACAGACGACATCACATCACACCTATCCTGCTTCCCTCCACTGGCGCCCTGTTTGTTTTAGAATCGATTTTAACATTTTACTGATCACTTTTAAAGGTCGACATGAATGCGAGAGAAAAAACGTCATAAGCAGGTGCCGTCCTTCCATGAAAAATAAACAACAGAAGCATAAACAGAGCTCCTAAAATCACAGAGAAACTAGACAAACATGAACAGAGCCCTACAATCACACAGAAACTAGCCAAATATGAACCCTACAATCACAGGGAAACTAGCCAAACATGAACCCTACAATCACAGGGAAACTAGCCAAATATGAGCCCTACAATCACAGGGAAACTAGCCAAATATGAGCCCTACAATCACAGGGAAACTAGCCAAACATGAACCCTACAATCACAGGGAAACTAGCCAAACATGAACGGAGCCCTTAACATTGTAACATTTATGTGTTTGGAGAGAAATCCCAAGAAAAGGAAAAGGAGAATATGGACGTGGTCATGGCTTGGAAAGAGAGGTCAATTCCAATTATATCCTTCCATGCTTCGTTCTTTTTTGTCAGGTTGTGGTACGAACTGGAGGACAAGTTGTCGTCTTTGTTTAAATCCCTCATACATGCTTTGATCCGTTTTGTCGCCGCAAATCATCTATTTGGGTTTAGCATCAGTGTTGCACTGATCAGTACGTCATTTCATCCTGCATTTCCATTGGTTAGTTAGTTGTCGTAGGTCGCAGCAGCAGTCACACTGTGAGATGATAGCCCCAAATTTATGACACTGTCAGAATTTTATGGCAGCTTGTCTTTGGTCACCATGACAACAGCCGTCCTTGAACCTGTGTCACAGTGCGACGTAGGACCACCAATTTAGAGCCACAACCAAAGATATCGCCACCGTTCTCTCACCATTGTTGTCTCTAGTCTGGGATGGCTGAAAATCGCAGTGTGTAGAGATCTTAAATCTAAGGGTGACCGAGCTTCCTCCATCAGGACCTCCACTTTGGAACGACCTGCCTGAGGAGGTGAGACCTGCAGAGTCAGTAACTTCTTTTAAATCACTTCTGAAAACCCACTTTTATAAACTTGCTTTATGTGAAGTTTACTTTTAGTTTCATTTAGTTTTAGTGTTTTATTCTGTATTATGTGCTGTTTGTTTTAGATGTTCTCTCTTGTTTTATTTTAATTTTAGCTGCCTGGTTCTTTGGTGTGATGTAATCTTTAATTCTTTAATTCTCTCTTTTTTTGATTTTTAATTTCTAACTTTAACCTTCAATCTTATTCTTTAATTTTTAAATTGCCTAGTTCCTTTGTTTGATGTGAGTGCAAATCTAGCTAATTATTCATTGAAGTTATCATTTTTACTATTTATTTTTAATTGACTGCTCTGATTTATCTCCGATATTTTGCTTGCTTCTTTCTGCACACAAAGCCTGAAGGGAAAAACTGAGTTTAATCAGAATCCTTCAGTGTCTGAAAATAACAGAATGACAACCAAACTGAAGTAGCTTTTCTGCACCTAATCAAAAGCAGTCAAAACATAGTGTGATCTCAAAATGCAGAAAACATTTTTTAATTAACTGGAAAGGAACTGAGTTATGAACTTGCCTGCAGGTAAATATTTCTCAGCATCTGAAGCCATTTCTTCCTCTGAACCTCACAACCTGCTAGCAGGTTTGAAATCAGTGTTGTCTTTTTGAAAAAAATTGCCAAAATTAAATCATTTATCAGAGTAAAACTGTGAAAACAGACAGAAACCTGAAGAAATGGCCACTTGGGTGCAATTGAAAAGGCTGCACAGCACTGACGTAACCAATAGCTGCTCATTACGCATTCAGAGACAGCAGAATATGTTTTAAATCTGCGTTTCTGCTCACTTCTCTTTTTAGTCAAGTCACTTTATTTTTCGAGTGCATTTCATCATCTGAACTCCGAGACCAGTCACCAGGCTTGAAAGGCCTGTTGTCTTAAGAAAATTACCAAAAACACACCTTTTACCAGTCATAGAAACTGCAAAAATAGCAAGAACTGACAGATTTTTCTTTCAACAGTTCTCAAACTACTAAACTTCACTAAACCCAAGCGTAAAATCGCAATATTTAATCAAAATCTATTTATTCTATTTTTTTGTTAAAAAACCACCAACAATAAAACATCTGCCGTAACCAGATTCTGTAAAAAACTAAACATTCTGTAGGCCTCATCATAACCAGAAAGCTATCAGTGACTTAGTTGTGATCAACAGTGTCATGACAAAGTTTCAGGGACATTTCGGCTAAACTGCAGCCTGTGTATGCAGCAAAACCTCAGACAAACACGTAAAAAAGTAAGCAAGTCGTAAAATGTCTATCAAATGGGGACTCAGTTATCTTTTTAGTCAAGTCAGTTTATAAATATAACAAGTTCAAGCTTCTAAATCCTCAAACAAACCCAAAATTACACCAGTTTTTAGAGCCAGAGACTGTCAAAACTGTCAGATTGTACACTTTCTGGTTCGGTTTGAACTGAAAAATTAACCAAAATTATCCAAATCTGATTTTAAAATTGATTAAAACGACGTCCTTCTATATGTTCAGTTTAAAAATTCACCAAAAATAAAGTATTTGAACAGATCAAATTCAGTTAAAATCCAAAAAATGATGTGCTCCTCAGCATAAGCTATGAGTGATTCAGCTCCGACCAACAGTGACATAATAAAAGTTCAGGAACTCTTTGGTTGAACTGCAGGATGTGCAAACAGACCATAGTAAACAAAAATGGAAACAAATTAAAAATGGAAGTAGTAAAAATGTTGTACATGTGGATTCTAGGATTGTTTATTAAATAAACTAGCAAAAATACAGATCTTTCTTTGATCATATAAAAAAAATCTAAGAAAATAAGCTTTTTAAAGGACATTATAACGGTATCATACAGCGCAAGACACATTTCTAAGTTCCCTGTATTTGCCGTCAGATGCAGGATTTTATAATGCAGTGAAAAATGAGGCTACAGTGAGTTTTGTAGAGAAATATAAGGCTTCATTTCTCTACTGCAATCTGTAATATATGCATAAGAATACCCAAAAAATACATAAAATAGACTTGACAGGAATAATAAGTCTCTTCCTGCTGCCACTTTAGCTCAGTCTTGAGGTTTAGTCGCACTCAAAACAATCATATTTTCCATTTGCAGAACTACATGCTTCAAAATGTAGTTTTAGAAGCAAAATAAACAAAGAGGGATCCTGAAAATCTGAATATGAGACTGTATAAGGTTTAGGACGTAGGAGGGATTGTGTGCATCATATTTGTAACTCAGTCCTGCTGTCTGCGGAGGCTCCTAATGACCGACTGATAGACAGCGATGGTGACTCATCTAATGTTATCAGCCGATCTCATCATCGTCACTCACTTTCTAATGAGGTTGCAAACCTCCAGCGGTGGCCTTTAGGAGGGAGATTGTGTGTGTGTCGAATAAGAGAGCGAGAAGATTTTCATTAATTTATCTTTGCTGTGGCCTGAATGATAATTCAGAGAGGGATCTATCTGCAGCTCACTTCATCAAGCTGAATCTTAATAAAATGAACGGTGGTTTGTGGGCATTTCTGCTCCCTCAGTCACAGTTAGGAGTTCAAATGCAACCCAGAGTCTCCCATCTGACCTCCTCGGAAACAGATGATCTTTCATGTGGAGTAACTTTAATATATTTAATGAAGACATGCAAAATTTGACACTAGGAATATTTTCAGACTTACAAGCCTTTGAAGTGCATAGAGTAGGTCAAAATTTTGCTTTTTTTTCAGTTTGTGTTATTTTTTCCAGTAATTTTGAGCCTCCTAAGTACAGAATATAGACACATAAAATTTTTAGGACTGAAAAACGCATTTGAGTTCTATTAAAAACTGCAACTAAATACATTTTGCATCCACTAAAGGTATCTCAATCTAAAGACAAAATCTTTGCAATTTGGGTAAACTTTAAATGGTCATATCACCATGTATTGTAAGCCGTTGGGATAAGGACAAGTTATAGCTTTAATTTAATTTAATTTAATTTAATTTAATTTAATTTGATTTAATTTAATTTAATTTAATTTAATTTAATTTAATTTAATTTAATTTAATTTAATTTATTTTACTTTACTTTATTTACAGTTTTGGGTAGTAATGCATTTTGCTTTTTTTTTCAAAAAAGGATTATATTACAGATTTAAATAGAATATTAAAATAAATTTTAATTTTTTATGGTAACTGCAAAAAACAAACAAACAAACAAACAAACAAATAAAATAGGCCAAAACTATCTATAATGTCCACATCAAAAATGGTTTTGCTTCTATAAATGGCAACTCATTATTTTACAACATCTAACAGTAAAATTACACTATTATTGCTTTAGCTCATTCAGCAAAAAATATGGTTATTTGACAGATATTTCTAATATCATTATCATTATAATAAATAAAAATTGTGTGTATTGATGATTAAAAAATTGTATTTTACATTTTTTGGTTTTGCAAAATTACAGATTAAAAATAGTAAAATTATAGGGGAGGAAAGCATTAATTTACATTTGAATGAAAATAAAAATCAGGACAAAACTGTAAAAATTGTCCACATCAAAAATCTGTAGTTTTACAAACAGTAATATGTTCTTTTGTAATGTGTCACGATATTATGACACAGCTTTACTGCATTTAAATGACATACAAAATGTCATTATTTCACACATATTTTGCTTTATCGTCACCATTTTAACATTAATTAGAAGTTACAGTGTTAGAACATCATTAATGTATTTTTTCAGGCACTCTTGCTTTCTTTTTCTCTTTTTTTTTAGTATATTAATGGCCTCATTTTGATAAAAGGCTCCTCTTATAGTCATGACTTCATTCCTATTAACAGAACTCAAATATGGTTTTCAGCCCCCAAAATTTCTGGCGTTTATCTGCTTCACATCTGAAGTTATAAAGGCTCAAAAAAGTGCAAAATTTCCACTCATCTATGTGCTTCATGGACCTGTAACTCATTTAAAAATGAGTTTAAAAAACATTTTAAAAAATCAGCTGATTTTAAGGGAAAAACTTCAGATTTGGTCTTTCTAATATGAAATGTAATGACCAGTTGCTTTGCCTTTGTTTATCTGATGCATTTAACTTCTTTTCATCAAAAATGACATGCAGATGCCTTCAGACTGCTTTTTTGAATCTTAGCTCCAACTGACCTCAGTTTTTGTTTTTTTTTTTCAGTTTCAGTTTTAGAAGAAACCATCACATCAGTAAACATTGCCTTCATGCTCGGAGCTCACAGAAAGGTAAGTTCTGATCCGTCACCCTCACAGAGCCTCTGCAGCCTTCAGTCTTTTCTGATCTGTTTCCTTTCGGGCAGCTTAGGTCGGAGAAATGCATCGCCGTGTGTCTGTGTTTTAATGAAACCTCTACAGAAGCTCGCTGTTTGGTTGAACGTCCTCGCAGCTGATCAACACAACTTCACATCCTTCCTCTCTCCAGCAGAGAGAGGAGTTTCGTTAAGAAGCCCGAGCCGGCCTCGTCAATAATTAAGCAGCCAGAATCATGTAGAATTCTCTAAGAACCCCGTCTGCTACCCTTTGTACTCGTGAGCTGATTAATATTTCATTCATGCGAGTGAGAAGACAGACAGGTGTCGAGGTTAATCTGCTCCTCCTCTGAAAGCATTTCGCCCTCTCTGCTCTGATGATGCACCTTCCTCTCCAGAGAAAGCGCTTTAATACAACAACTAGTGCCCAACGTTAGCTCCCCTCTGGGTCTTTACCTGCCATGTAATTAGTTAACAGCTTGAAGTTCTGCTTTACAGCCTGTAAACCGTCCACAGCTACAGCTCAGGTTGATCCAGAGAGGTTTTCTAACAGCAATAGCTTCAAGTTAAAGGTGCCTCGTAGTAGTTTATGATCATTTATGTTTACACTCATTCAACAAAACTCACTGTTTGTCCTCTTGGCGTCTAAAAAACATGCTGAGTGCATAATTTTCCCCTCATTCTTCATTAAACATTTACAAAGCTGACTTTTTTCTTTTCCTCGGAATATCAAATCCAGCTTGTTTACATCTGTGTTTGCAAACTCTGCCTTTGATGGCAGCATCTTAATGTGGATCAGAGAGAAAAATACTCAATAAATTGAATTATTAGAAGATGTTTCCTGTGTCTTTTAGAGCATGCTGTAACTACCGAGCCACTATAGAATAAAACAGAATTTCTTTTCTGTCAAATAAAGAGCAACCTGCATTCACAAATCAGACATTTTTTAAAAGCACAGTAAGAAATGTGCAAATATAAAATATAAACAGCTATCAGAAAAAATATTGTGCAAGTGTGTCTATGAAAACAGTGGGATAGTTTATTCTTTTAACCCTCGTGTCGTCCTGCGGGTCAAAATTGATCTGTTTTAAAGTTTGAAAATGTGGAAAAAAATATATAATTTCACAGTGAAACTTCTGATGTCCACATTTTCAACATTTTTGGGAAATCTTTGAATATTTTTTGGTGGAAAAAAGATAATTTCACTGGATTTTGGTTGATTTCTTTGGTGAATGTTCTTAAAGAAAATATTCAAAGTTTTACTGATATATATGGAATCACTTTAGATATTTTTAGGATTTTTTTGGAAGATTTTTACTCATTGTTTGAAAATATTTACAAGAATTTTTTTTGCCAAATTTGGGGGATTTTTTTAAAAAAAATAAAACTTTGAAGGGAAACTTTTAAGGAATTATTGGAATTTTCTTCCTGAAGGTTTTGCAAATTTTAAGAAATTTGGGGAATTTTTTTACAGAATTTTTGGATTTTTTTCAGACAAGCAGACAATATTTTTTGGTGCCCATAAATGAGGACAACAGGAGGGTTAAGAACTATAAAAAACAATTGTCTTACTGATGTTGCACAACCGGATAGTGTACATTTGTCAACATTAAAGAAAAAGTATGTCTACAAGCAGTGCAAAAATGACATAAAAGGTACAGCTGTACGTAAACATGTAGGTTAAGCTAATTAATAAAAAGTGCACGAGGTAGAAGGTGCAAAAGTGTAGATAGTGTGTGTACAATTCAAGCAAAATTATAAATATTGACCTGTTGTGTAGAGTTTATAAAAGAAAACAACTGTTAGTGTGATAATTATTGTATTATATTTGCATATTTTGCTCCCATTTATAGATTCAGATGAAGATTTTCTTGAATTTTCGCATTTAGTGATACAGATGAGCATCTGAACAGCATCTTTCAGCACAGTCTGACTCACCAGATGTATTTTCTGGGTATAAATCTGCTGCTGGCCATTCATTTTTAAAGTTTTTCCAAGGATTTAGATTGTTCACCTAGGCAGCTCAGCTAGTTTTTCATTGATTATCCACTTTAATGACAGAGTTCATGTCCCTGCCTACAAATGTTCCACCAGTAAAATTCCCCCAGTCACTATTTCATTGAAACATCAGAGGCAAATCCTTCATTTAACTACTCCCATGACGACTGGTCGGTTTAAAGAAACTCCAAACAGGCCAGAGTGTGTTTTTCTCCCTATAGCAGACTGATACTGAGGTGCAGCCAGACCTTTATGTTCTGGAGAATCGACTGGAAAAGTGAGACTACTTTCAGCAGGATAGTGTGTCCTGACACACCGCAAGAAAGGTTTGAGGACGAAACGTGTTAACTTGGCCTAAAAATTCCCCAGGATCGATGGGATGTACTGAGAAAATGAGTTCTATCGCTCAACTTCTATTACCTCTGCTGCTTGCATCTTGGTTCCTGATCAGTGTTTGGAGTCCAGGGAGGACGGTTTTAACCCTCATGTCGTCCTGCGGGTCAATTGACCCGTTTTAAAGTTTGAAAATGTGGAAAAAATATATATTTTCACAGTGAAATTTCTACATTTTCAGCGTTTTTGGGAAATTTTTGAACATTTTTTGGTGCAGAAAAGAAATGCTAAAAAAATGTTTATTTAAGAACATTCGTAAAAAAAATCATTGATTTTTTTCTGAATGTTCTTAAAGAACATATTAGAACTTTTACTGATATATATGGAATCACTTTAGATATTTTTAGGATTTTTTGGGAAGATTTTTATTCATTTTTTGAAAATATTTACATATTTTTTAAATTTTTAAAATTTTTATTTTTTTGCCAAATTTGGGGATTTTTTTCTTAAATAAAACTTTTAAGGGAAACTTTTAAGGAATTTTTTGAATTTTCTTCCTGAAGATTTTGCAAATTGTTTGAAATTTGGGGAATATTTTGCTGAATGTTTGAATTTTTTTCAGACAAGGGAACACTTTTTTTTCGTGCCCATTAATGAGGACAACAGGAGGGTTAATGTTGTGGCTGATCAGTGCACAGTATCTTTAAATACAGATTTAACACTGGATATTCAAACACGTTAAATAGAACCTGTTCCTCCAGATCAAACCAGTGAAATAAACAAACAGGATGGTTGAACTACGTCATTTTGTCACCTTGTTGGGCTAAAAGTCTTTTTCAGCCAAAGAATCGCTGCTGCCCCACATCTTGTTGCACATAAATCTTCATGAACATGGCAACTTCTATAACAAACTCAGTCTTGTGTGATTCTTTTCCAAGCTAGAAATAAACGGACAGGTAGCAAACACCTGGGTGACTGTGAGGTGGTTTTAAAAGAGGGAAAATTAAACTCACTGATAGTTATTGATGGTGTTATAATCTATGATATGGCTGGTCTGCAACACAACTCAACTGTGCAATAAGATCAATAATCCTGACCCACCAGGACCCAAACACACCTCCTATATGCTTTTCATTATTTCTATTTTTGCAATATACTTATTAGACATTTAAATACATTTTTTGTAAAATGTAGATACCAGCAACTTTCATCTCTTCGACTAGGATGATTTAAGCGTTAATTGCACATTGTGTTCATCTTAAATGAAACGCATACAGCAGAATGGACGTTCAAATAAATCTACTGTAGCTGCATGTACTGAAAATACAGATTACTAAAATGATGATCAGATTTATTTCACCACTGATACTATGTAAGGTCAACAAAGGTCAACTAAACTGGCTTCTTGTGTGCCTTTTTCTTAAAAAAAGACAGATTTCCAACAAACACAACCAACAAGGAAGCAGCCTGTCAAACGTGTGCAACCAAACCTGCGACAAAAACCGTGAAGAAAAACAATAAAACTGTTAATAAGAGCCAAGAACACGTTGTTCTGCATCCGTTTCCATTCATGCTGCTGATCCTGTTTCACAGTTGCGTTCCCACACATGAACACACTGCTGGACTCACCCACTGAGGACCACGATGAAGTCCATGACGTTCCATCCATTCCTGAGGTAGGAACCTTTATGAAACACGAAGCCCAGCGCGATGATCTTGATCCCGGCCTCGAAGCAGAACATCCCGATGAAGTAGGGTTCAGTCTTCTCCTGTTGGTGCAGAGAAAAACACAGAAATCAGCAAAACTGTTAACCCTCCTGTTGTTCTCATTTATGGACACCAAAAATATTGTTTCTTTGTCTGAAAAAAATCCAAAAATTCTGCAAAAAAATTCCCCGAATTTCTGAAAAGTTCCAAAACCTTCAGGAAGAAAATTCCAATAATTCCGTAAAAGTTTCCTATAAAAGTTTTATTTAAAAAAAATCCCCCAAATGTGTGTATATTAGTAAAACTTCTAATATTTTCTTTAAGAACATTCACATAAAAATCAACCAAAATCCAGCAAAATTCACTGGATTTTGGTTGATTTTTTTGTGAATGTTCTTGAGAAACATTTTTAACATTTCTTTTTTACAACAAAAAATATTCAAAGATTTCCCAGAAATGTTGAAAATGTGGACATCAGAAGTTTCACTATGAAAATATATTTTTTTCCCCACATTTTCAAACTTTAAAATGGGTCATTTTTGACCTGCAGGACGACACGAAGGTTAAACAAAAACTTTTAAATATCTCGGCATAATAACTTACACAAGCTTGTCCTCTGCAATGTAAAAGTTAATCTGAATAATCTTAAAAGCCTCAGGCACCAGTTGTCTTCGTCTGCTGCAAACATCTTAGAGCACACTTTGCTTTTTCCTCATCTGAACCAGGCGGCAGATTGTGAAAGTGTGTTTGCAGATGTTTTCAGTAACTCACCAGCCTCTTGGACATGGGCGTTTTGTCCTCTCCAGGAAGGTGCTGCTCCAGAGCCAAGACGATACAGTTGGCGATGATGGTGGCCAGGATCATGTACTCGAAGGGAGTGAAGAGTGGAGTTAAGGGTAATGTTGGCATTTGATGTTAATTCAATGAGCAATGCTTGTGATTTTCCATATTTTTGTCATTGTCAACAAATCCCATGAAATAACCCTGTAGAAAGATGGACGAACCCTACATGATGTTACCCAGAGGAACAGTAGTTGTGAAGGTCATGAGGTTCTTGGTAGTTCTCCTAACTTCCAACTATTCGAGCCACAGATTGTCCAGTATCGGCACCAACTGTCACTCAAAGCAGCCACTCCTTAATTCTGCAAAACTTTAAGCCTCAATATAATTAAAACGGGTGAATTCTATTAAAGTTGACCCACTGTAAAGTTATCATGAATGCAGAAATTAGCTATAGAGGCCAAAACTGTCTTTTGTTCCAGGCTATAAACATGATTATTTCTGCTGTAAAGTTTGACATTTTAACATGGAGGTCTATTAGGTTTGACTCACTTTTACAACCAGCCTCAAGTGGACATTTGCAGAACTGACCTTTTTGACACGAGTAGCTTCATTTTCAAGAAGTGGCTGCTTGGAAACACCTAATCTGTGTGTGACTCAGCCTTTGAGTTCATAATATTCTCTGAAAAGGCTCATAAATTTTCAAAGAAACATCTACATTTCCTGGCTTATTCTACTGACATTAAATCAAGGTTTTGTTTGGGACTATTTTAAGGATTTGGTGTAGTTTTAAGTCCAGTAACAGGTTGGTGTTTGTGGTTCCAACTCAAAATCACAAGAGCTTCAGTAAAATGCAATTGAGCTTCTCTTTTAGGATCTGTTGTCTAATTGCAAATGGTCGATCTATAGTAAGGTACCATACTACTTAAGAAACTCTACATTTCTTAGACAAACAGCTTCTTAGCCCTTTAACGTTCTGCTCAACCATTTGGTAGAGCACATTTTGACTATTGACTTATTGAAAAAGATGTTTTATTTAATTCCACCTGTTTCAGCCATCTCTACCACTCATTAGCTACCACTCTGAGGTACATTATACTAAAAAAAAGTCCAGTAGATGTCACTGTGTTTTGAAATAGCATACAGAGGAAGTTAGTCTGCTCACAGGAAGTTAGCATGAGCAAAATCACTCCTCACATGAGGCCTCTGTTTGCTGTGATTTTCAAAGGTAAAGTAATACTTTGGACATATTATGGTGCCTAAGGAGTTGCTGAACACAACTGTGTCATTTGAAATGTAAAAAAAAAAAAAAAAAAAAAAGATGTAAAAGGGTCAAGTAATTTTTCTCAACCGTTTGGTAGAGGTCAGTATTTTAAAAACCACTGGGTCTCTTCATAAAAAAACATTGATTGTTGTTATTAGTGCCCCAAAGAGATAAGAAATATAATGACATAAATTTTTCATTATCTTTTTCTTGGTGAGGATGTTAAAGGGTTAGAGATGCAAAGGAATCCTTCTGAATGGATCCGGAGCCTTGTCTGCATTCCATAAGTTGAGAAATGTGCTGAAAACCCAATTATTAGGTGTATTTTCTCAGCTTTTTGTGAGAGAACAAACTGTCTTCACACCTGCACATTCTAAATCAGGGTGACCTCAACTCATTTGTGAAGCCATAAAAAGACAAGAAAAAAGAAGTTTGTGCCGAACTTCACTTTCTTTGAATCAGGAGAGCTTTAACAAACTCTGCTTGCTTGGCGAATTCCTAGAGGAACATTCAGCAGCTCAGTTCAGACGGAGGAACCCCTAAAACTCTAAAGAGGCTCCTGGAGGAGATTTTTGTAGAGTTCAGTGTAGACAAAACTGACACTTGCATTTGAGGGGATTAGAAGCAGAATGGTCTAACCCACAAAAATCCAAACTGAGTTTTATATAATTTCTATAGTATTTTATGATCTAGATTTTAGTGGCAAAGTGGTCTAAGCCACAACCCAAACACAGCGTTACAATGGTGCTTCGAATGTTGGACCATTCTTGAAAACACAAAACTTTGAACCCATTTTTCTCAAAGGTTGGACCACTCTGCTTCCAAACCCTTCATTTAATAGTTCAACACATATATAACATAACATTTGGGGAGATTAGGATCCTGTCTGACATTCTGCAGAAAGATTTGAGAGCAAATGAATCATGGCGCTAATGAAAATCTCCTTTTGTTTCAATACAAAAAAGTCCCCATTTTATCTGCAGTATTGTCTCATAATACGTTCATGTTTGAGGGTTAAAAAGACTACAAAATAGAAACAAAACCTCACGAAACTTTTCGTTAAGGGGTTTTTCAAGTAACCTCTGCTGCAGGGGGTCCATCAGTGGTGATGGTGAAGAACCCCAAAAGGTTTTATGAGGTTCTCCTGCTTCTAAAAGTGTGCAGGGGAGGTGTAGAACATTCCTCCTTCTCCTCTGGTGCTCCGACTCACAAATATAAAAGACAGGTGTTTTTGTTTGATCTATGGATCTGAGATCTTCACAAAAGTTTGAATAAAACAACACAAAGACACTCGCTGAGTTGTTGTGTTTGTTGACACCACAGAAAACGGCTTGTTCAGACTGATATCTTAGATTTTTCTGACGCTCGTTGTGCTACTGCAACACTGGTCAGCCTGACCTGGAAGCCACATGAGCTTCTCTGAATATCAATAGACATGTCAGCAACTCATCACATCAATAAATAACAACCCTTAGAGCTTCCAATTGATTTTACTTTCACACATTAGAAATTATTAATACAGACCACAAAGAGCAACTATGGAAGTGGTGAAGAAACACACAGTTTAGTTCATCACAGTGAACCGAACCCACTGCAAAGACAGACATCCTCTGATATCCTGCTTAAGAAACTAAATTAACCCTCGTGTCGTCCTGCGGGTCAAAATTAACCCGTTTTAAAGTTTGAAAATGTGGAAAAAATATATATTTTCACAGTGAAACTTCTGATGGAAATCTTTCAACACTTTTTGGTGGAAAAAAACAAATGTTAAAAATGTTTCTTAAGAACATTCACAGAAAAAATCAACAACAATCCAGCAAATTTTGTTGGGTTTTGGTTGATTTTTATGTGAATGTTCTTAAAGAAAATATTAGAAGTTTTACTGATATATATGGAATCACTTTAGATGTTTTTAGGATTTTTTTTGTAAGATATTTACTCATTTTTTTGAAAATATTTACAAGAATTTTCTTGCTAAATTTGAGAGATTTTTTTTTAAAATAAAACTTTTAAGGGAAACTTAAAGAATTATTGGAATTTTCTTCCTCAAAGTTTTGCAAATTTTCAAAATTTGGGGAATTTTTTTGCAGAATTTTGGGATTTTTTTCAGACAAGGAAACCATATTTTTTGGTGCCTGTAAATGAGGACAACAGGAGGGTTAACCTGGCGGCTTCTGAGCCCCGAAGCTGGAGACACACCGAGACACAACCTTATCTGAGGTCAGCTGCAGCAGACAGACACAAACAGCAGCAGAATCTTCTGATCCTTATTATCAGGATCATAAGAGACGAGGCCTGAGGCCTGAGACGTGATCCCGTGAACAGGGTCGCTCTCGTTACAACGCTGAGACCCGCTGCGGTCGCTGGTTCGACTCCAGCCGCTCCGGGGGCCGAACCGAGCCAAAGCAATGCGCTCTTTATCTAACGCTGAACGTGGGCAGGAGAGCAGGGAAAGGAGCTTAAATCTGCAGAGAGGACAGCCGAGGAAAGGGGGAGGCAGAGATAACAGGGAAGGAAGTGATAAGAGGGATGAGGGCTGATCAGTGGAGGAGAGGATGAGGCTGAAACAGAGAGA
This sequence comes from Amphiprion ocellaris, assembly GCF_022539595.1. Classification (NCBI taxonomy): domain Eukaryota; kingdom Metazoa; phylum Chordata; class Actinopteri; family Pomacentridae; genus Amphiprion; species Amphiprion ocellaris. The sequence continues at coordinate 4,732,318 of NC_072767.1, read as the reverse complement.
GTCAGAGGCTTGCGAAACAGGTGAGGAGGAGGCAATGAGACCGAATAAGAGCGACGGCGGACGGATCGATGGCGCGCTGGCAGCTGCATCCAGCAGGGTTACTCAGGGACATGTGAGTGATGAGAAGATAAATGAACAGAGCAAATAAAATCTCACTCCCACCAGCCTGCAGGGTTCAAACTCAAAGCTGGGCTGCACCACCGACTGACTCAGTGGATTTTTGGAAAAACAAAAGCAGGAGATGATGAGTTGGAAAAAGAAAGCACAAACACAAGCTAGAGGTTTGCTTGTTTTTTTTCCAGCTGAAGTGTATCTTCTGACAATAACTGGCATCACACTGTAAATCTCTCAGCAGCGACCACACCTCAACTAACTGGCGGAAGGAGGGGAGGGAGGGAGGGACGGAGATGTAAGGAAGAGGAGGAAAACGAAGACAGAAGAGAACAGGGAGGAGAGACGTATCCACGGCAACAAGCTTCTCCTGCAGCCAAAAGTCAGTGCAACACGACAGGCTAGCGGGCAGCTGAACTACCTCACTGGAGGTGGATCAGCATAATTACAACCGCTAACTGATCCTAAATACAAACAACATGAGGCAAAGAAATGGCAGTTTAGTAAACAAAAGCTTGGCCGAGGAAAATGTTGGTCCACATTAGTGCCGTCATTTCTGAAGATACAACCACAAAAAGTAAAAGTGATGCATTCAGATTTGTTTTTAGGGATATTTCAATCTTGTTGTGATTGTTGTTTTCTCTTGATTTGCGTCTTTACTGATCGTCTCTCCATATGTAAAACTTCTATTTACTCGTTTATACTATATAGTCCAAGTTTTAAGCATAACGTGGACTAATTAAAGCCTTTAAACATATCTTTTGTGCATAGGCTACTTGAAAGAATCTGAGGAAACATGTACTTTATATGGCCAATATTTTCAACTTTAAAAGCACATTAAACCTAGCAATAGCATTCATTCTGAAGCTGTGTTTCTTTCCAACTAAAGATGTCTGTTCTCCTTTCAGTCAAGTCAGCTGTAAATGCAACACATTTTACCCTCTGAAGAGCAAAAACTACCAGAAGGTTTAAAAAAAACTGCCAAAACTAGACATTTATCAGTCAGAAAGTGTAAAAAAACGAAAGAAATGAATTGTCAGAATGAACTTTTCAATGGTAATTAAACTTATCATGTGCAACTTAAAAACTAGGATACTTCATCAGAATTCTGTTATTCTAGAAGTTTCATTCACCAAAGATCACACAAACGAACCACATTCTGTAAAAATCAAACAATGATGTGCTCAACACAACCGCAAAACACAGAGCAGATGAAAGATAAGTATGGAAATTTAAAAATCTAAGTAGTAAGTTATCTCCAGAATGCCGAGCCTCCACGTTTGTTTGTTTGTTTTTTGCAGTTTTGCTGTGGACACTTGGAAATCTGATTCCTGTTTTTTGCCGTAATCTTTTTACAATAAATAATAAAATCTCATGCGGCTGTTCTCTTTAAATCGAGGTGCAGTGAAAAACGAACCTGCAGCGAGTGAAAAAGTGCAAAAAACCAAACTTCCTGGGGTTTGGAGGATTAAACACAATAAAACATCCACCAAAGAGCTGCACAACAACAGACAAATAGAACAATTAAACCAAACGAAAAGCAAACAAGCCAATTAAAAGCCAATAAATGACAAAGCAGTTAGCGCAAAAACAGTCCAAGTCATTGTGTGATAAATTCAATGAGTGTAATTGCATTTGAAATGGAAAAGGTTTTTCATTTATATTCACAAACTGTCAGTGAGATTTAAAGCACTGATATTAGAGGGAGGCTGTTTTAACCCTCGTGTCGTCCTGTGGGTCAAAAGTGAGCCGTTTTAAAGTTTGAAAATGTGGGAAAAAATATTTACTTTCATGGTGAAACTTCTGATGTCCACATTTTCTACATTTTTGGGAAATCTTTGAACTTTTTTGGTGGAAAAAAGAAAAGCTAAAAATGTTTCTTAAGAATATTCACAAAAAAATCAACCAAAATCCTGCGAATTTTGCTGGATTTTGGTTGATTTTTATGTGAATGTTCTTAAAGAAAATATTAGAAGTTTTACTGATATATATGGAATCACTTTAGATATTTTTAGGATTTTTTTTGGAAGATTTTTACTCATTTTTGGAAAATATTTACAAGAATTTTCTTGCCAAATTTTGGGGGGGGGGGGTTTAAAAATAAAACTTTTCAGGGAAACTTTTAAGGAATTCTTGGAATTTTTTTCCTGAAGGTTTTGCAAATTTTCAGAAATTTGGGGATTTTTTTTGCAGAATTTAAAAAAAAATTTTTCAGAAAAGGAAATGAGGACAACAGGAGGGTTAAAGTTTAGCTACTGGAAAAGCCATATCTGTCTTTAGTGGTAGTCTGGATCCAAGAACAGCAACAGATTCTGGTTTATGTGGGATTTAAGAGCGCAACCGGCACTGATAAACAAATAATATTTTACAGGTAATACACTGAATTGGTCACTAAAACAAGGATGCCAGGACAAGTGAAATATACTCCTGCTTATGTGCACCAGTATTATCAGTGCCTGACCCATGCTGACAAACATCTAACTGCAATAATCCAGCTTAGAAGTAACAGAAACCATGACTGACCATCTCAGGATCTAAAAAAGAAAAGACATTTTTTCCATTTAGATAAAACTTTAGCTTGAAAAAAGCTTGTTTTAGCTACTGCAAGTTGAATTTTGCTCTTTGACAACACCTGAGGGAAACATTCACATCGTTCAGCTGCTAAATGTTGCACTAAATTCAGCACCTGGCTGCTAATTCTGTCTGTTGAGTCATGAACAGGCAGCATAATGTCAGATTTAGAGCTTGAGAGCAGTGAAAGTAACACAAAAACTGTAAACTTATGGGCTAAATCAGTCACTGAATATTTGACTTCTTGAGCCTTAAACACCCGACAGTCTCTACACAACAGATGCAAGGCGTTCTCTGACTCTTCCTCCAGATGTTTTAATGAATCCTCTTTGATCAACACTGAAAGATTCGACCTGGGTTTCCCTCCAAGCTGCTCAACAAGTGTCTGCATCCTGGCTGCCGCTCTGGATGCTGATCAGGACTCGTCTACCGGCTCCGGCTCCGGCTCCGGCTCCGGCAGCAGCAGGCGTCTCGTGAGCCACCGTGAGTCACAGTGACGCTGGCAGTCTGCCTCCATTCCTCAAACATGCGTGTAAAAATAGACACGGAGACGGAGCGTGATGCCCTGCATATCCGTGAATACGCTCAAGACCACACTCAGATCCCTGTGATTGTTTTTGCGCTGAGGTGAAAATCAAAAATGAATCACAAGCATCTGAGCCCGGCTTATTGGAAATCTGTGAGTTTTCTGAGTGAGTGTGTGTTTGTAAGTGTGTTTGTAAGTGTGTCTGGAGGCAGAGGGCTGCATTAAATACACAAACAGGAGGAAAGCTGGAGGTGTAATCTGCATTTGGAGGAAAATTAACACTATTTGAGCGTGGGGAAATAAACACACTGACACACTAGGAGTTAAATCTCAACTGCATTGTTATTAAAATGCACCTAAGATTGAAGCTGCTGTCAGACAGATGGATTAAACTGACATCAGAATCCAATCTGTTTTCAGTTTCACTTCACCTCCAGTCCATCAATCTGGAGGACAAATGTGGCTGTAGTTCAGTCAGCTGTGTTTATATACAGCCTTCATTCCTTATACATGCACCACTGTTCAAAAGTTGGGGTCACCCAGACAATTCCATGTTTTCCATGAAAACTCCCACTTTTATCCATGTGCTAACATAACTGCACAAGGGTTTTCTAATCATCAATGAGCCTTTCAACACCATTAGCTAACACAATGTAGCATTAGAACACAGGAGTGATGGTTGCTGGAAATGTTCCTCTGTACCTCTATGGAGATATTCCATTAAAAATCAGCTGTTTCCAGCTACAATAGTCATTTACCACATTAACAATGTCTACACTGGATTTATCATTCATTTAATGTTATCTTCACTGGGAAAAAAAAATGCTTTTCTTTCAAAAATAAGGAGATTTCTAAGTGATCCCAAACCTTTGAACAGTGGTGTACGTCTCTGTTAGGAAACAAAGCAGCAGATGGATAAACAGCCTGAGGAGGTGAAACATACATCATGTATGTTCTGATTGGTTCTGTGAAACTGTCTGGAGACTTCTGATCTACTGTCACTTTATAAATCAGCACTGAACCCCAAAACCTGCTGGCAGGTGTAAAAGGCAAGTTTTCTTTTTTTTAAAAGTCACCAAAATGACACCATTTATCTGCCAAGAACTGCCAAAACACCCAGAATCACCTGATTTTCAACTTTCCGATGGGCCTTAGGAGAACATTAAATCCTGATGTTTCATCAAAATCACAGACTACATGTCTTATTTAACCCTCGTGTCGTCCTACGGGTCAAACTGAGCTGTATTAAAGTTTGAAAATTTGGAAAAAAAAAATATTTTCACAGTAAAAAAGTCCACATTTTCAACGTTTTTTTTTTTTTTTTGGAGGAAATAAAGAAATGTTAAAAGTGTTTCTTAAGAACATTCACAAAAAAATCAACCAAATTCCAGCAAAATTCCCTGGATTTTGGTTGATTTTTTTTCAAATGTTCTTCAAGAAAACATATTAGAACTTCTGCTGATAAACTTTAGATATTTTTAGGATTTTTTGGAAGATTTTTATTCATTTTTTGAAAATATTTATAATTTTTCTTTTTCTTTTAATTTTTTTATTTTTATTTCTTGTCAAATTTGGGGATTTTTTTTAAATAAAAATTTTAAGGGAAATTTAAAGGAACTTTCTTCCTGAAGATTTTGCAAATTTTTATAAATTCGGAGAATTTCTTGCTGAATTTTTGGATTTTTTTCAGACAAGGGAACAATATTTTTTGGTGCCGTAAAACAGGACAACAGGAGGGTTAAAAATGTGCCAAAAATAAACAGTTTGCATTAACAAAATATGGTGAAAAGCAAAAAATTATGCAATCCTCAGTACAAATGTGAAGCAATGAGCAGCTCAAATGTGAGCAACAGTCACATGGCAAAAATTCAAGGACTTTTCGGCTGAACTGCAGGCTGCGTTTGCACAGAGCAGCCAGGAGACAAGTATAGAAACAGATCAAAAATCTATGTAGATAATATCAATAGTATGTAGAGCCAACATTTTTCAGATCTTGTTTTAATGATAAATAACCAAGCAAATTCAACTTTAGTTCTGTTTTTAATGATTTGCAGTATTATAACTGTGCCGTATTGCACAAAAGGAAATTCTGTGTAGTGCTAGATGTGGTTGTACTGTTTCAATAGAGATGCAGGATTTTTATTCTGCCAATAGCACAAAAATATCTGCTTTCTCTGGCATAACTATGAAGCCATTAGTGACTCAGCTGTGACCAACAGTCCTGTAACAAAAAACAGGGATTTTTCTGCCAAACTGGGTTGAACTGCAGGAAGTGTTTACACGGAACTGACAGAAGACAAGTATAGAAGCAAATTAAAAATCTAAATAGTTAAATATCTATTGCATGTCCAGTCAATGTTTTCCCAGTACTGTAACACCTGCAGGCACTTGAAAATTTCATGTACATGTTGATTCAAAGTTTTCTATATTTTTGTAAATTAAAGAAATTCAACTTTTGTTTTTCTTTTTTTTAATTTAAGGCATTATGTGTCATATTACGCACAGATGATATTTTTGAGTTCTATGTGCTGCTAGACATGGTTGTGCTATTTCAATAGGAATTTGCACAAAACCAAAAAATTCTGTGCTCCTCTGTGCAACTGAGAAGCCACAAGAGATTTAACTGTGAACAACAGTCATGTAAATAAAAATTCCGGGACTTTTCAGCTGAACTGCAGGCAGTGTTTCCACAGAGCAGATAGAAGACAAGTACTGAAAAAAACAAAACATCTAGTAAAGTGTCTAATGTAGGTTGACACTTGTTCCTAAAATTTTGTACTCCTTGATTCCAGGTTTATTAAATTTTTGCAAAACTCAATAATCAAAGCGATTCAGCTTTAGTTTTTTCTTCTTTTTATGATTCATTTCTGTGTTCTCTACTCTTCTATTCATGGTTGTGCTGTTTCCATAGAGGTGAAGGACGCAGAGAAACTGTTGGAGTTTGAAGGGTTAAAGAAGTAAAAAAAAAAAGAAAAAAAAGCAGGCCGTAAGTGGAAAAGAAAACTTAGAAATGAAAATGAGAACAGGACCATAACTACACTGGAGACACTGGGGTCAGTTCCTTGCTAATTCTCTGTTTCCATTTGTCATGCAAGGATGCAATTTAGTCAGAAGGAAATTAATGATCTCCTTCAGCTTTAACCCTCGTGTCGTCCTGCGGGTCAAAATTAACCTGCTTTAAAGTTTGAAAATGTGGGGAAAAAAAATATTTTCACAGTGAAACTTCTGATGTCCACATTTTCTACATTTTTGGAAAATCTTTAAAAATTTTTTGGTGGAAAAAAAGAAATGTTAAAAATGTTTCTTAAGAACATTCACATAAAAATCAACCAAAATCCAGCGAAATTCGCTGGATTTTGGTTGATTTTTATGTGAATGTTCTTAAAGAAAATATTGGAAGTTTTACTGATATATATGGAATCACTTTAGATATTTTCAGGATTTTTTGGAAGATTTTTACTCATTTTTTTGAAAATATTTACAGAATTTTCTTGCCAAATTTGGGGGATTTTTTTTTTAAAAATAAAACTTTTCAGGCAAATTGTAAGGAATTCTTGTAATTTTCTTCCTGAAGGTTTTGCAAATTTTCAGAAATTTGGGGAATTTTTTTGCAGAATTTTGGGATTTTTTTCAGACAAGGAAACAATATTTTTAGTGCCTGTAAATGAGGACAACAGGAGGGTTAAATTGACTCTGGAGGCCAGTAATTTACAACCTGATGCACTTTTAACGTATCAGTCTGTATATTTTAACTCCTAATGTATCACAAAAACACACAGATAAGATCAGTAACTCAACTCAAACCCTGCTAACCGGCTCTCGCAGGATTATTTCTGTTTGCACCGCTGATGAAACAAATGATTAAATCCAACTATCAATTATTTAGAAGTGTACCTTCTCGATGGGAAACTTCCCGCTGCAGGGGCTCCCAGTGGGGATCAGACAGGAGGAGCAGCTGCCAGTCTTTACCAGCTGCCATCACTCAACTCACACCTTCATTAGCTGTGCCTCTTCCATGCCAGGCCTCCATCGGCTGCAGCTCCGGCAGGTAGCCTCACACACAACATTTAACCGCTTGCACAGAGAGCCGTACTCGAATAACTATGAAAACTCGCTGCTCTCCAAAGCCCACATACACACACCTAACCCTATCCAGCCCTGTGGCTAATTCCTGAATTGATCCACTGCTGTTAATTGAGCACTCAGAGGGAATAAAAAGAGGCTCTTGTGGCGAGGTGACAGCGGCAAGTTGTGCTCCAAACACAAGGTTGACCTTTACTAGACGTCCTGCAGAGATCGCGTGTGCATACGTGAGTGATTCTCTGCAAAGAACGGTGCGAGTTTTAGACGATTTGAGCGACTACATGTGTGTGGTTAACGTGTTTTTATGTGGCTGTTGCTTTTACAAAAGGTGCATTTAAGGCAGAGGTGTCAAACTCCTCTTAGCTCAGGGGCCACATACAGATCGATATGATTTCAAGTGGGCTGAACGAGTAAAATCACAGCATGATAACGTATAAATAACAATAACTCCAAATAATTTCCCTCTGTTTTAGGGCAAAAAAGTTCATTCTGAAAATGTTCACATTTTATTAACCCTCCTGTTGTCCTCATTTACAGGCACCAAAAATATTATTTTCTTGTCTGAAAAAAATCCAAAAATTCAGCAAAAAATTCCCCACATTCTGAAAATTTGCAAAACCTTCAGGAAGAAAATTCCAATGATTTCTTAAAAGTCTTTAAAGTTTCACTCTTTAAAAAATTCCCCAAATTTGCAAGAAAATTCTTGTAAATATTTTCAAAAAATGAGTAAAAATCTTCCAAAAATCCTAAAAATATCTAAAGTGATTCCATATATATCAGTAAAACTTTTGACATTTTCTTTAAGAACATTCACCCAAAAAAAATCAACCAAATCCAGCAAAGTTCGCTGGATTTTGGTTGATTTTTTTTGTCAATGTTCTTAAGAAACATTTTTAACATTTCCTTTTTTCCACCAAAAAATGTTCAAAGATTTCCCATAAATGTTGAAAATGTGGACAGAAAAAATAAATTGAAAAGAGTAAAAAAAAATAAAATAAAATAAATGAATAGGTTAAAAACTGTCAAAAATTATGAAAATAATGCAAATATCTGGAGACAAGTTATATTTTACGCTCTTAAAACATCGTAATTTTCCAATCACATATAGTGACAGAAGAAGTCAGAAGTTTCACCGTGAAAATATTATTTTCCCACATTTTCAAACTTTAAAACGGGTCAGTTTTGACCCACAGGACGACACGAGGGTTAACTATCTTTTATTATACTAACATGAAACTTCTTGAGAAAAATAAGTGTGATTTCAACAATATTCTGCCTCAGTTTATCATTTACGCATTACAACTTACAGATCCCAGCTTCTCTACACAGGCACATAACTTGTAGTGTTTGGCATCTGGAACTGAACAATCGAGTATTTTACTTTACAATCAAAACAACGTGTCAGTTTACATTTGTTTCCACGTCTGTGTAGTAATCCTGACACCACACCACACAAACTAAAGTGCAAACTATTAAAGAAGAAGGGTAGGTTATCCCCTGTCCTGGTAAATGTATAAAATTTATACATAAAAAAAAGTTGTGACAGTGCATCAACAATGAAGTTCCACCAAACCAAACCCTGTTGTACTCAAACTGCTGACTGACATTATAATGGACAATGTTCAGTGTCTTTAAATATTTTCACAGTAAGTGTTCATTTTGCAAAGTGGTCCTGTGGGCCGGTCTGGACCCTCTGGAGAGTCGGTTTTGGCCTGTGGACCATATGTTTGACATCCCTAATTTAAGGGTTGTGGGATTAATAATAGAATTTAGTTTACTTTCAAACTTTCAGACATCCTTAAATGTCTTGTTTCATCCCATTAAACCCAAAGATTTTCAATAAAAGCAGCAAATCCTCATATGAGAACCAGAGAATTTTTGTAATTTTTTCTCAAAAAACACCCAAAAATATTCAATTGATAGTCAAAGTAACTGCAGATCATTTTTCTTTGTGGTACAGTTCTAGGTGAAAAACTTGCTGTACATTACTCATCAGTTTTTTTATTTTTTGTTTTTATAGTTTTTAATGTAAAAAAAAAAGTATTTAAAAAATGTCCACAACAAAAATAAATATTATGTTATATCTAAAAATATAAATTTCTTCTGTCACTATATATGATTGGAAAATTACGATGTTTTAAGAGCGTAAAATATAATTTGTCTCCAGATACTGGCATTATTTTCATAATTTTTGACAGTTTTTAACCAATTCATTTATTTTATTTTATTTTTTTTACTCTTTTCAATGTATTTTTTCTGCCACTGAACTGTTTAAAAAAAATATATATATACACACACACACACACATATGTGTGTGTATATATATATATATATTACATGTACAAAAAATACAAATTAAGATATATCTAAAAAAATTAATTTCTTCTGTCACTATATGTGATTGTAAAATTGTGCTGTTTTTCATGAGCTAAAATATTTTTTTCTCCAGATATTTGTATATTTTTCTTTCTTTATTTATTTTTTTTAGTTTTTAACCAATTCATTTTGAGGGGTCTTTTGTTGTTGTTGTTGTTTTAACTGTTTTTTAAATGCATTTTTACATGTATGGCCACATCAAAACTAAATATTAATATATGTTAAAAATATTACTTTCTTCTGTCACTATATGTGATTGTACAATTATGCTGTTTCACTCTATTTAAATGAGCTAAAAATATTCTTTTTCTCTAGATATCTGCATTATTTTCATAATTTTTTAAATTTTTAGAGTGTTTAACCAACTCATTTTTTTTGGTTTTTTTTGTTTTACAGTTTTAAATGTATTTTTCTGGCACTCCTGCTGCCAGATTTTCATAATTTTTGCAGTTTTAGTATTATTTTTATGTATTTATTTTGACAGTGAGGCATTTGTACCACAGATGTGGATCACTCTATAATCTGAAGGCAGATAGTGGGGGGAACTCAGTGTCAAATACTCCAATAAATGACTATCACGACTCCCAAAAGTCCAAGAAAATGTCTTGTTTTATCCAATCAAACCCAGAAATATTCAGTTTACAGGCAAGAAAAGCAGCAAATCCTCAAACTGGAACCAGGAAATGTTGAGTCTGATAAACCTGCTGTATGGAACCCATCAGCAGAGACAATCAATATGATGAAAACAACAGCTCCTCATGACTTAATGCTGACAGAAACCATAAAGAGAGAAACTCTGGAGCTCTAATCCATTTTCCATCGAAACCTTCTCTCTCTCTCTGCAGCAGTTTGTGTCCATGAAGTTAAAACTGATTGTAATTTCAGCCACTTGTGGATTCTTGATGTAAAAAAATGCCAAAATGATCCTCGAGCATGATGGAAAACTCTGCTTTTGTGCTTGTTTTATGATATCAGGCACTAGTTCCTTTAATTCCTGTAAAGTGTCAGAGTGTTCTGGTCTCTTAATTATTGCATTTCAATAAATAAAAAAGTAATTTATCACTAAAACAAGTCAAACAAGGATTGTTTTTTGTGCTAATAGATGAATTTCCTCCATGTGTGCTGTCCATGGTGCTGAAATATGCTGTTCATTCTCTACTGCAGAGAAAAACTACTTTATTTTCTGTGGATTTGTGAACATTTGTTGCTCCTTGAGCATTTGTGCTTGTTTCATGACATCAGACGCTACTTTCTTTCATTCTTATTCCTGCTGTAAAGTGTCAGCTTGTTCTGGTCTCTCTCAAGCTGAAGGCTGAAGTTTAGAGGTCGTTCTCTTAAATCTGCTCCTGAATAAAATACGCATATTTTTTAATAAAGCCATTCCTCAATGTGCAAAACTGAAAAAGTCACAATGATGACAACAGTCCAGCGCATAATCCTGCTGTAAAACCACGACTTGAGCGGGTTAGAAAAGAGACATAACATGTTAATTGGTGACCTTTAGAGCTGCATGTTGGTTAATTAGTTACTGGACGGAGTGAAGCTGGCCGTCTCCTCATCTCCCCTCTTCTTCTAACATTGGCTAAAGGCTCTAGCTTCATATATAAAGCATACAAGGGTCGTATTAATCTTCATCATGTTGGTTTCAGCAAGAAGACGAATTAGCATTTCTCACAAAATGTTAAACTATTCCTTTAAAGGTGCAGAAACAAGTGCAGTTTTTGTCGATTTCAGTGAACATCTCCTCATAGTTTGCTACTTGTCAGCTCTATGTGAACGCTGTTTTAAAAAGGGAAATAAACATAGAAGTTGATGCCCAAGTGTCTAAAACCTGCATTCTTTCTAACAGCCAGCAGGGGGCGACTCCTGTAGTTGCAAAGAAAAGTTCAATTCTATAGAATTCTATGATAAAATTACCCAACTTCTCACTTGATCTATTACCTCAGTAAGCATTTTTTCTCAAGACTTTTTGGTCTCAACCTCTAGATTCAAGACTTTTTGAATTCAGCATGATGTTTGTTTATTAAATTATGTCCCCATTAAGCGTAAAATAGACGATAAAACAGGGCACGTTTAAGCTGTGGCTACTTGGTAATGGTTTGGTCGCTGCGATATCGCCGTACATAGCCTCTTAAGTACGGATTCAGATCCACCACTCATTTCTCATGTCTGGTTTTAAAACAACTAGAAAGCAACTACCAAATTCTCAACCTGAGGCTTTAAACTAGAAGTCCACAAACCGGTGGGGGATGCCACGGCTGCTACGTCCATCTTTTATATCCAGTCTGTGGAAACAAAACGGTTGAGACCGATCGACACAACACTAGCCAGCTACAGGTGCATTTATGAAGAGGAAGAAACAACATCAGTGAGGCTTCCAGCAGTGGAGAGGCCTGCAAGAGTTAAAAGGCTTGAAGAGGGATGCACAGGATTGCCTAGTTTCAGCTTAATATATGGGCATTATTAGTTTCACTGTGTGTCAAAGCACCAAAATCTGCTGTTCCTGTGATGTTAGCTACAGTTTTGGGATCATTGTGAGCATCTCTGTCTGGATCTGATGTTCTTCCTCTAGAAAACCATCTCTAATCAGTTACTTGTTAGCATCGGTAGCGACACTTTGCTAACCCACAACCAAGTTAAGATCAGTGACATCACTTCCTGTGTGGTTGTTCACTCTACATTATTGCATTTTTCTGCACAAAAGTTTGCAAAGTCCCTGTAGATCAGGGGTGTTAAACATACGGATGACTTTGCAAAGTCAACGGCAAACTGTAAGTTTGTAAAACCATAAATTTAAAATAATTTGTAGTTCTTGACAAGTTGTTTTGATCATAAAGTAAAATACTAGATTGTTAGTTCTAGATACCTGTGATTAAAAGTTCTGTGCCTTTTTTAGATAAACTGATCTGGAAGTTGTAATGTGTAAATGCTAAATTGAAGCACAATATTGTTGAAATTGAAATTAAACTTCTTTTTCTAAAGAAATTTCAGGTTGTTCATAGTGTTACGAAAGAAGATAATTCCTTAAATGTGAATGTTTTCAGAATGCACTTTCTTTCACTAAAACAAAGGAAAAAGTTGGAGTTGTGGGTATATACAGGTTAGTATGCTGAGATTTGACTGATCTGGCCCACTGGAGATCAGATTGGGCTGAATGTGGCCCCTGATCAAGTCTCACTACTCTTGATAACATCTCTGGACAGACAGTTGGAGCTAATGCTACCGTGCTTCTATCTAAATGAATGGAGAAAGAGCCATCATTGTAAATAGAGAAAATAAAAACTGCATGTATCGAAACATCTGTCAAATCTAATGACAAAATGCTTTAAAGGTTTGGTGACTTTGCTCCAAAAGAAGGTTTAAAAACTCTGCTTATGTCAGTGGAGGAACAGGATTTAAGTTTACAGGTAAAGCAACATTAACTCTTTCCTAAACTATATCTGGGTATATTAGGCCCAAAATATAACCTGGGGTTCAGATAAAATGATTTGATAAAGCTCTGTTCACCACATTGCTGCTGGTTTCTTCGTGAGCAACTTTCAACTCTCAACTTTACAGCACAGTTTGCTCATTTCAAGTCTAATTTTTACAGCAGGACATTCATTTTTGAGTCATTTTCTTTTGTTTTAAGTAGTTTGACATGCTGACGTCATCTCATATTGTGTTGTTGCTCTTAGGTTATCATTTATTATCCATTTGTTCATTTTACATTCATGTATCTTTGTTGTTTTCATGCTAGTAGACTAACTTTCATGCACTTCAGCATAAATATGGAATATCTGCCTAAAAAGTCAAAAGGTTAAAGTCTGATGTGAACCTCAGAAGATCTATTTACACCCTAAAAAAGGCTTTTATTCTTTAGAAGAAGGACTCAGCAGTTTTAAATGATCTGGAAACTCATCACAGGGTTATATAAACTGACCAATAAAGGGAATTTCTGGTTATAAATGCTGTTCATATTTTATACAATATTAAATTTGCAAATGACTCAGCAAGTGTTTTGTGCTTTTTGAGTTTAATGATAGAGCAGATTTCTATGACATTCTTATTATTTTATTATCTTTTATGCAACTTTTTTTTTTCCACCATGGAGTTGCTATGTTTAGCATTTAGCCAAGCATTAGCAACATTTAGTAAATATCTTAATACTTTTTTGGTCAGTTAGCATCATTTAAGAGAATCAAAGAGGCTAACAAAGACAAATATGTGTACTGATGTGTTCAAAAGTGCTTATTTGTGTTTAACTCTTGCATCCTCACCTACATCCCAGACTGAGTGGACACTGACCAGAACGCAGCGTCGCTCAGCTCAGCTTCACGCTCTTCAAAACCATATTAGCAAACAATATAATATACTCTGACTCGGTGAGTAACGACCGGTCATAATGGCACAAGACACAGCGATCCGACATCATTACATATAATTCCTGTTAATGTCTGTTAATCAGATACAGTAGAGCTCGTTAGATGTAATAAGACACTCCCTCCACGAGAACACATTAACCTGGAGGTTTTTCAGTCTGGCCGCTTTCCTTCTGCTCACTAAAGAGTTTCAGTTCAGCCATATTCCTGCTGCATCATTATTAGTAATAACCCAACCACAGGAGGCTGGAATATCTGTAATATGACAACATGCATGAAGCTTTTTGATTGAAATCTGTTTTTTTATATATATTTAATCACTGCCACGAAGACTAAAAACCAGGAGAACAGCAGCAATAGGCAGCGAGCGACAACAGCAGCGACTCATTCTGGGCTTTTAAAAGCAGCAGCAGCAGCAGCAGCGGTTCAGTCAGTCAGTCAGTCAGTCAGGAAGCTGCTGAATGAAGCAGAACAATGGCCGGCGAGGAGGCCACACCTGGCCGGGACACCTGGTGAGCTCCACAGCAGCACAAACACCACACCGACGGACATTTGTGTGCCGTCGCCATCGGCAACAGGCCAGACAACAGCCTCGCCTCTTTCCGTAATGCAGGAGGAAGTGTGAGGAAGCAGCTAATAATCATTTAGGTCACGGCACAAATGGAAATTAATGTGTTACACTGTAAAAAAATGAATGCTTTTAACTGTTTTTTTTAACTGTCTACTGCTGTTTTACAGATTTTCTCAGTTTTATTAAATTATAGATAATAACTTGTAAAATCCCAGGAAATGTATTGATTTACATCTTAATTCTACAAAAACAGGATAAAATCATACAACAAAAATCAGTATTTTTTACAGATAATATTTTTTATAATGCTTGATTGTAAAATTCCATCTTTTAAAATTACTGTATTAAAATTTATACAAAATACTATTTTACAGAATTTTCAGTTATTCAAAAAAATGCAAAAAAAATGTATATTAAGGATAGTTTTGCTAAGTTTAAGGTAATATTTTGCAAAATTACAGTAAAATGTATTAATTTACACATTAATCCTGAAAAAAGGCCAAAACTATCAATAATGTTCACATCAAAAATCTGTATTTTTACATATTGGAATTTATTCTTTTATAATGTTTGATTGTAAAATTACACCTTTTCTTTTTATTGTATTTAAATTACCAAAAACACACTCTTTTCCAAATATCTTCAATTATTTAAAAAAAAGTATATTAAAGAAAGAATAAATACGTTATTTTTAACTGTTATCAATGAAGCAGATTTCCCTGTTTTGTTTAAATACAGATTAAAAAAGACAAGCAAAATCACAGAAAAAATGCATTACTTTACATGTTAACCATAAAAATGGTCAAAACTGTAAATAATGTCCACATTAAAAATCTGTAGTTTTACAAATTTTACTGTATTTAAATAAGTGAAAAGGAAAATCATAATTTTAGACATTATATTACAGATAACTGCAACTTTTTGAATGAAAAATTATGTATATTAAGGACTGTAAAAATCTTTTTAACTGTTATTTTATGGATTTTTTTGTTTGTTGAATAACAGATAATATCCAGCAAAAGCACAAAAAAGTATTCATTTACCTTTTGACTGTAAAAAAATAAATAAAATTTAAAAAGACAGAGCAAAACTGCAAATAAATCAAAATTATGTATTTTTACAAATACTAATTTGTTCTTTTACAGTAGATTGTAAAATTACACTAGTTTTATTGTGTTTAAATCAAAACTGTACATAATGTTCACACTAGAAATAAATAATATAAATAAATATTAATTTCTTCTGTCACTATATGTGATTGTAAAATTTTCTAACTGTAACTGTTTTACTCTATTTAAAAGAGCTAAAATATTTTTTCTCCAGATATTGGCCATTATTTTCAGTTTTTAAACAATAACATTATTTTTTATTTTTTTTAATGTTTCTATTGTATTTTCCTGGCACTCTTGCTGCCAGATTTTCATAATTTTTGCAGATTTTAATTTCTTTCTTTTTTTTTTTTTTTACAGTGTATCACAAGCCGTAACACAGATGTAGATAACTCTGTAATCTGAGGACTGATAGTTGTGGAAACTCAGTGTCAAATACTCCCAAAAGTTCAAGAAAATGTCTTGTTTTATCCAATCAAACCCAGAAATATTCTGTTTACAGGCAAGAAAAGCAGCGAGTCCTCAAATTGGAACCAGAAAATGTTTTGCATTTCTGCTCAAGAAAAATCTAGTACACTTACTTCAATGTCAAAGTAACTGCAGATCACTTGTGTTTCACCTGCAGCTCTAGTTGAGTCTGATAAACCTGCTGTATGGAACCCATCAGCAGAGACAGTAAATATGATGTAAACAGCAGCTCCTCATGACTTCATGTTGACAGAAACCATAAAGAGAGAAACTCTGGAGCTCTAATCCATTTTCCATCGAAACCTTCTCTCTCTCTCTGCAGCAGTTTGTGTCCATGAAGTTAAAACTGATTGTAACTTCAGCCATTTGTGGATTCTTGATGTACAAAATGCCAAAATGATCCTCAAGCATGATGGAAAACTCTGCTTTTGTGCTTGTTTTATGATATCAGGCACTAGTTCCTATAATTCCTGTAAAGTGTCAGAGTGTTCTGGTCTCTTAATCATTGCATTTTAATGAAAGAAAAAGTTATTTATCACTAAAACAAGTCAAACAAGGATTGTTTGTTTGTGCTAATAGATGAATTTCCTCCATGTGTGCTGTCCATGGTGCTGAAATATGCTGTTCATTCTCTACTGCAGAAAAAACGACTTTATTTTCTGTGGATTTGTGCACGTGTGGAGACATGAGAGGGCTGTGTTTAGATTTGGGGCCACAAATGAACTGTGGATGAGAATCAGCACTTTACTCACCTCTTTGTGCTTTATGACATGAACACTGTGCGTCCACCGTGAAGCAGACATAAAAGGATATGGCCACTCAGTGATCTTCTTGGCGTACTTCCTGACCACGTTGTCCTCCCCGAAGATGAAGAGCGACCTGTTGACGGTGAAGCAGTTCTCCCGGACCGGGATGGGGTTGTACAGGGCCATGGTGCGGGCTCGCTGCGCTTTGGTCTGCTTGAAGGCTGGGGAGATGCCACCTGTGGACACGGCGGCTCCATCGCGGTTGCGGTTGCGCTCCGAGCCTCCATCCCCGGAGCTCAACAGGCCCGGGACGTCGTCTCCGAAGCGGGCCATTCTGTCAGAACCCACAGAGGGAAGGAAGGAGGGGGGGGAAAGGAAAGGAAAAGGAGGTTAGACACTCCTGGAAAGCAGGGCGCGGTGCTGCGCTCGGTGTGGCGGCGGCGAAATCCGGACCAGATTCAGTCCATCGTCGAGGTTTATTTTCAAAAAACACAACTTCAAACAGTCGAGGGAGCGAGAAGCCAAGTCAAAGCTCCGATTCCCTCTATTTTTTCACGTGCGTAAAAAGAACACAAATCCAAAATAAAAGTAATTCAACTCTTCTTCACTGAACCAACCCTCGCCTCAAAATCATTTCGCTCCGTTTTATCCACCAAAAACACTAAAATGTGAGAGAAACGCTGCAACAGGTCACGTCTTCAGCCATCCTCAGTCAGGAGAGCAGGCTGATCCATGGAGGTTTCAATAAACCAGCGACAGTCCACTGACTAATTCAGAGCACATCACTCCTGTCTGCCGTCTGCGTAACAGCGCCACGGGGAAAACAAAACAAAAAAAAAAACTACTTTGGTATTTTCCACAACATTTTCCCTCCCAGAACAAAGCGACGTGTCAACACCAAAAGAAAAAATCCTCAGTCCTCTGTCTTGTCTGCAGCAGAAGCGTCTCCTGTTTCCCCGCAGTGTGGAATCAGGCGGCTACAACACAACAAGCTGCCTCCTAATGCGACACCTTCCTCACCTCTGTCCAACCCGAGCAGGTCACCGTGCGCGCACACAGCACAGGAGTCACGCATGGAATCAATAAACCCTCCTTCTGCAACACATTAAACAGCTTACGTGTTTGTTTATAATCCAAATATTAACCTAAACTGACTTTGTTTGGATGAAAACGCGCACAGCCACGTTGTGATCCCGCAGTCTGACCGTTGGATCAGCGCAGATCCGTGCAGGCTGCTGGTCAGCTGCCATCTGAAGAGTCACTCTGTGAGATTCATCCCGACTTGTGAGGCTTCAACCTGCGCGGTCACGCCTCAGGAAGATCGCAGTGGGTGCTGGTCACGCTTCAGATGTGGAGGACAGCGAACACCTGTTGTGAGCGGAGCTGCTCTGACTAATTACAGGGTTCAGAAGCTGCTCATGGAGTCCTGATAGTGAGGAGGAGCTGCTGCAGGAGGTGGTCTGATCTGCTGCCTGGAGGATTTACACACCGAAGGAGTTCAACAGAGAATATTCCCACTGGACATCCAGAGAATGATGGCATTTTGGCTCAAAAAATAGCCCAAAAATGCCTAATTAGTCTAAAAGTAGCTGTACACTGGGGAGAAAAAAGAAAAAAATTTTTTACTATATTTCACAGTATATTGTTATTTTGCTCCCTATTTTGTTAACTTATAGAAGATAAAAAAGAAAATCAAAGAAAGAAGTAATTGTTTACGAGTTAATCCTAAAAAAACAAGCCAAAACTAGTAATAATGTCCACATCAGTCTGTATTTTTTAAAATTGTAATTCATTATTTTACAATGTTTGATCATTTAACGGTAAAATATCCTTCATTGTTTTTAAATCAGAAAAAAGTAGAGATATTTTTGATATCTTCAATTATTATTTGAAATTTTATTTTTATTTTTATATATATATATATATATATATATATATATATATATATATATATATATATATATATACATATATATATATATATATATATATATATATATATATATATATATATATATATATATATATATATGGCAAATCAAAACTGTTATTTAAAATTACAGATAATGATTAAAATCACAGAAAAAAAACCTATACGTTGAAAGTAAAACACTATTGTAATTATTTACAGCAACTTCCTGTAAAAGAGTATTTTTGCTTATTTAAGTACAGTAAAAACTGTAATTTTACAGTCAAAAGTTGTCAAAGGAACAAATCATTAAATGTAAAAAAAATCTGATTGTTGATGTAGACATTGGAATTTTTCAATTTTTTTAATCAGTTAATATGTAAATTAATACGTATTTCATTTTATTTAAAAAAAAAAACTCTTTCTAGGAGTCATAGGTGTCATGCTAGCCTCTCTCACTAGTCACTATCTTGCAGATTTCAGTCTGAACCATATTCCTGACATATCTTAATGATACATTTAACTGTACATGCTCACATTTTGGAAATGAATTTCATTACTTTGTAGAAATCTGTTTTCACTTTGACAAAGAGTCTTTCTTCTGAATTCTTGTCCAAAAAGCTAAATTATGTTTACCATAATTCAATGTCGAAAAAGCATTAAAAAGGAGAAAACTTCAAATTCTCTGGCTTTAATGTTTGAATAAATATGGATAGAGATGCACACATTAAGTTTATTTATTTTTTAATCAGATCTGTTGTTATTCATTTGCATTTATCCAGAGTCTGTAGCAGAACTTTGTTCATGTAGTTTGTTTTGACCTCTCAGGCTGAAATTAGCTTCGGCTAGAAGCCCTGTAGCACTTTTCCATACTTGCCAAAATAGTTTTCTAAACTCTAACCCACTGCGGTGCCATTATTACTATTATTATTATTAACCCTCATGTTGTCCTGCACGTCAAATTGACCTGTTTTAAAATTTGAAAATGTGGAAAAAGTACATTTTCACCATGAAACTACTGATGTCCACATTTTCAACATTTTTGGGAAATTTTTGAACATTTTTCAGTGGAAAAAAAGAAATGTAACAGATGTTTCTTTAAGAACATTCAGAAAAAAAATCAACCAAAATCCAGCGAATTTCGCTGGATTTTGGTTGATTTTTTTTCTGAATGTTCTTAAAGAAACATCTTATAAGTTTTACTGATATATACGTAATCATTTTAGATATTTTTAGGATTTTTTTGGAAGAATTTTACTCATTTTTTGAAAATATTTACATGAATGCCAAATTTTGGGAATTAATTTTTTTTAAATCAAACTTTTAAGGGAAACTTTTGAGGAATTATTTTCTTCCTGAAGGTTTTGCAAATTTTCAGAAATTTTGGGAATTTTTTGCTGAATTTTGGGATTTTTTTTTAAGACAAGGAAACAATATTTTTTGGTGCCTGTAAATGAAGACAACAGGAGGGTTAATAATAATCTGCAGCTGGAAGTAGTCCTCAAGAAATGCGAGATTTTTATTGTTTCTTAAGACTGTTGCAGAGAGTTGTCTTAAGAATTTAAAGAGACATTTATTTTTTTAAAAACTAAAAAAATGTATTTACTACTGGCTATTGTTTCAGTGTCTGACAGGATCAGGATCATCTCTGGGCCTCTACAAGCTAGAGTAAGTACAGATATTAGAGGATGGATGTATATATTGTGGCCTGCTTTAATAGATTTCAGTCGTCAGTTGAAACCAGTAAACTTAAAGCTAGAATTAAGGCCGGTTGTAAAGTATTTAGACTTAGTTTTGGGGTCACTTGGTGTCATTTTAGACAGCAGTGTTGCTCCACCGTCTGAGATTCTGTTCAGAATTTGCTTATTTTTGTCATGTTGAACCCAAAACTAAGTTCTGTAAAATATTTTAGCTGAACTTTGAGAGTTTCATATGTTTTCAGACCTGGGAATTTTTCTATTTTCAGCTTCGAAAAAAACCCCATATTACCCAAAAAGCCATTTTAAGGGTTCAATATGTCCAGAAATATAACTCCCACAGCAATGAAATTTGGTGAGGACACGGACAGAATAGTTTCCAGCAGAGCCACATGATTGAAAGACTTCAGCAGAGGACACATTTTAAATTATGGAAAAAACTGCAAATTTTTTCAAACAAGGGTGGTATTATGGCTGCAGAAAGTTCCTGAAATTGTAAATATATGAAAGTATCCATATTTCCTACTAAAAATAGAGCATTTGGTCAACATTTCATCCAGTCTATCACCTCCTTTCTGCCATTGCACAGACTTGTTTTATCAGACCAATTACTGTTATGCAGGGCGTATAAATGTGAAAAACAGCTACAGGTGTTGCAGATTTACGATCTAATTTTAGCAATAACCTTTTGGTTTTAACTTTAGTTTACTGTAGACTTTAGTTGGGCACATGTGCACTTCAGAATGTAAAGTAACACTTCTCTTATGGATCTGGGATCACGTTTCTGCCATCAGGGTTTATATGGTGGTCATATAGTAAAAGCAATAATAGAGTTTAACAGGTCAAAGATAAGCACAGTTCATAGTATATTTGTGTAGGTATATAGAGCCTGTATTGAATACCCTCTAACTGCCTCTTAGTGAGAAAATGTGTTGAAATGGGAAATTGAGCGATAAACAGTTTTAATGTGATATCTCTACTTTTCTAACATTAGTAGAATTTGATGTGTATCATGTATGGTAAGCCAGTTTTAAATATTTTGACAACATGGTTAAGTGGAGCACAAAAACTGACCACATAGTTCTTCTATTCTGCCTGAAATGGCCCAGAGTGACACTTTCTTATGCTGTAGAATAACATCACTTTCATCCTCTAAATGAGGTGCTGTGACTCTAAAAGGCCCTGAAAGATATGAGACAAGACAGTCCAGCTAAATGTCAGCCTTTGTCCTCAAAAGGCCTCGCAGGACGCAAATAAAACTCCAGCGGAAACCATCACGAGCTGAGAAAGTGGTGAAACCAAAGAACGACGGAAGGAGGAACCACAGGAGAGAGTTAACCAAGGCAGCGGCACTGATGGGGACTTTGCATGACGAAGGCAGTGATCAATGATGTGTGGCCTCCTACTCATTAGAGCTCCAACACATTATAGGCATTAAAAATAGAACATCAGATCCGCTGACATCCGCTGCTCAGACGCCACCTACAAGTTCCCCCTCCTTAGAAGAGCTTTAAAGCAGAAACAGTCTGGAAAAATGACAGCGCTGTTGTTGTTTCAGTATCGGTTAACTGTGCGATAAAAAACACAGCAGCAGGGAGCAAATAAAACCCCAGCAGCAGCTTCAGCTTCATCGGCTGAGAGGTGAGGGAGTAATTAGAGGTTTAGCAACATGATGATTATGGTGAAGGGTGAAGGTTTCTTCCTGGTAAACGTCAGTGAGCGAGCAGACTTCTGGTTGAGATGAAGCTTCGAGTCAGTTGTTTCTTCCTTAATCCTCCAGTTCATTTACAGGCACCAAAAAATATTGTTTCCTTGTCTGAAAAAAATCCAAAAATTCTGTTAAAAAAAATTCCCAAAATTTCTGAAGATTTGCAAAACCTTCAGGAAGAAAATTCCAATAATTCCTGAAAAGTTTCCCTTAAAAGTTTTATTTAAAAAAAAATAAAATAAAAAAAGCCCCCAAATTAGGCAAGAAATTTCTTGTAAATATTTTCAAAAAAATGAGTAAAAATCCTAAAAATATCTAAAGTGATTCCATATATATCAGTAAAACTTATATTTTCTTTAAGAACATTCACAGAAAAATCAAACAAAATCCAGCGAAATTTGCTGGATTTTGGTTGATTTTTTTGTGAATGTTCTTAAGAAACATTTTTAACATTTCTTTTTTTCCACCAAAAAAATGTTCAAAGATTTCCCAAATCCCCCCAAAAAAGTATAATCTTCAGGAAGAAAATTCCAAATAATCCTTAAAAGTTTTCCATAAAAGTTTTTTTTAAATCCCCAAATTTGGCAAGAAATAAAAATGTAAAAAATCAAAAATAAAAATTGGAAATATTCTCAAAAAATGTATAAAAATCTTCCAAAAAAAACCTCCAAAAATATCTAAAATGATTCCATATATATCAGTAAAATTTTTATATATTTATATTTTCTTAAGAACATTCACATAAAAAATTATTTTTTGGGGATTTTTTTTTTTCTGGATTTTGGTTGATTTTTTTTGTGAATGTTCTTAAGAAACATTTTTAACATTTCTTTTTTTTTCCACCAAAAAATGTTCAAAGATTTCCCAAAAATGTTGAAAATGTGGACATCAGAAGTTTCACTGTGAAAATATATATTTTTTCCACATTTTCAAACTTTAAAATGGGTCAATTTGATCCACAGGACAACATGAGGGTTAAACCTGAAACTCAGATGAATCTTTCTGACTGCAGTTGGTTGGGTGCATTAAAAACTTCAGACTTTGCAGCTAGCATCAAATGAAAGCTATAATAGCTAATATTCTGGAGATGTGACATCTAATTTGGCATCGTAGGCATGTTGTCAATGTCGCAGAATCTTATAAGAGCTATCAGAGATGCGCAGCTTGCAAAACTCCAGCTCCTGAATGCAGGTTACCAAGGTTACCTGCCGTCATGACAGCAGGCTGACAGTCGCTGCTCTGTAATGGGACTTAGAGCCACAGGACTGAGGTGTGAACAAAGATCCAAACTCAGAAACAGAACATGTGAACAGAGATACCTGCCAGGCTCATTTCTGCAGCCTGGTCATTAACGTCGCCTAACTGTTGGAACTAAATTAGCTGCTCATCCAGAGGACTAAAAAACAGCCACGTGTGGATTCACTACACATGTATTTACTTGACATTTTCAGTTTTAACGTGTGAACATCGGAGCATTTTCTGTCTCTGCTTGCCAACATATTTCCACCAGACTCCCATGTGTTGAATTCACACGGCTTTTCACAGGACTCATCCCACTTTCCGTGGACTATTTTCATGACACAGTGCTGTGATTAACCCACATCTGTCCACAAAAACCCAGAAATAAAACACGACTAACATGATGGATTGTTTTTCTAGCCTACTTCTTCGCAGAAAGTACCAAATAAAACTTGGATTTTGGATAGTTTGAAAGATTTTTGAAACACAGACTTGAAGCAGAGATGTAAGAAGAGGACATATTTACAAGGCAGCTCAGTGCTGCTGCTAAAAATATCAAGTTCAGAGACATTATGACAACTTCATCTTCATGACATGCAAGCTCAGCAAGAACAACAGGACCGTATATACAGTGACTATAAAAAGCTTTGACCTCCCTTTGGAAGTTTACCCTTTATATTGCATTTCAACGAGGGATTATGAACAATTTACTTTGAGTTTTTTGAAAGAAATTTCCTAAAAGATTATTTCAGGTCAAACTGAAAACAAATTTCTACAAACTGATGTGAATTATTAAAAATATAAAATATAAAAGAATTGATCCCTTCAAAGAGACCCACTGAATTCAACACAGGTGCAGATAACTGGTGCTAGAGGTCACATAGTCACTAAACTGGGTACAATCTGAGTTCAGTGAATGTGTCTCAGTTAAATGTTATTGAGAAATGGAGGGAATATGGAACATGAGTAAATCTGACTAGAGCAGGACGTCCTCAAAAACTGAGACTAGTGAGGAAGGCCACCAAGACACCTATGACTCCTCTGAAGGAGTTTCAGCTTCAGCAGCTGAGATGGGAGAGACTGTTCATACGACTGTTCTTCACCAGTCCGAGCTTTACGGGAGACAAAGAGAAAGACTCTGTTGAAAAAAGCTCCAATTAAATCTGGACTAGAGTTCACCAGAAGACATGTGGAGACTCTGAAGTCAACTGGAAGAAGGTTCTTTGGTCTGAGGAGACCAGGATGGAGCTTTTCAGATGCTATGGTTTGCCGAAACCAAACACTGCACATCATCATAAACACACCATCCTCACTGTAAGGCATGGTGGTGGCAGCATCATGACCTGAAGCATGGTGGTGGCAGCATTATGCCGGGAAGCATGGTGGTGGCAGCATCATGACCTGAAGCATGGTGGTGGCAGCATCATGACCTGAAGCATGGTGGTGGCAGCATTATGCCGGGAAGCATGGTGGTGGCAGCTTCATATTGTGAAACATGGTGGTGGCAGCATCATGACGTGAAGCATGGTGGTGGCAGCATCATGACCTGAAGCATGGTGGTGGCAACATCATAATGTGAAGCATGGTGGTGGCAGCATCATGATGTGAAGCATGGTGGTGGCAGCATCATGATGTGAAGCATGGTGGTGGCAGCATCATGACGTTAAGCATGGTGGTGGCAGCATCATGATGTGAAGCATGGTGGTGGCAGCATCATGACGTTAAGCATGGTGGTGGCAGCATCATGATGTGAAGCATGGTGGTGGCAACATCATGATGTGAAGCATGGTGGTGGCGGCATCATGACGTTAAGCATGGTGGTGGCAGCATCATGATGTGAAGCATGGTGGTGGCAGCATCATGATGTGAAGCATGGTGGTGGCAGCATCATGATGTGAAGCATGGTGGTGGCAGCATCATGATGTGAAGCATGGTGGTGGCAGCATCATGATGTGAAGCATGGTGGTGGCAGCATCATGATGTGAAGCATGGTGGTGGCAGCATCATGATGTGAAGCATGGTGGTGGCAGCATCATGATGTGAAGCATGGTGGTGGCAGCATCATGATGTGAAGCATGGTGGTGGCAGCATCATGATGTGAAGCATGGTGGTGGCAGCATCATGATGTGAAGCATGACGGTGGCGGCATCATGACGTGAAGCACGGTGGTGGCAGCATCATGATGTGAAGCATGGTGGTGGCAGCATCATGACCTGAAGCATGGTGGTGGCGACATCATGACGTGGGGACGGAATATCATTACTTTTACACCGACAACTAAATAAGGAAAGTGTGGTCTTTTACCTTGCTGACATGTTTCAACTGCATCTGCAGTCTTCTGACGTCAGTCATCACACATCATCTGACGTGTTGATGACGTGTCCTTTTTATCATGTGACCGGTCTGACAGATCTGTCAGAATCTGGGTGTAAAAGTAACACTATTCTATAATAAGAAATGACAAAATGAACATAATCCGACTCTGATGTGGGGATGCTTCTGGCAGAAGGCCAGAAAGAGCTCAATACTGTAACTGCACCCAAAGGTGCATCTACTAAATACTGACTGATCTTTCATATTTCTAATTAACTGGCATCGCTTTGTAGAAAAGCTAAATTAAATTGACCGTGAATCAATTTTTAAAAGCAGTGAAAGGGTGAATACTTTTTATTGGCACCATATTCTGAAAAAGAACAGCAGAAGATGGGAATGAGACCAGAGGATTAATTTAACTGCATAAAAGAACACTCAGTTCTACAAAATGTTCAACAGACTGAAAGTGAAAACTATAACATTTGAAGAAATAACAGCATGTCCATGTTTGAGTTTTATTTATCACCTCTGAATGGAACTATTATTGTAACTCTGGCTTTTCATGCAGGTTTCCTCATTTTTGTACCTGCAGAGAAACCTTTGTTTAAAATACAGCCACATAGGTGAACTGTAACAGGAAATGAAAAGTGAAAAATAATCACTGACTAAATGACGAGCGGTGGAAGTAGAGGAGTGTAAGGTCTGGCAGCTGATGTCGTGAATAACGCAAATTATTTACGCACCGTTGTGGGACAGAGAGATGTGAGATCAGGAATCTGAGCTCAACATGTCAACACATTTTCATCAGAGTGCAGAATGAAGTGATGACAGATCAGGGAGGAGCTTTAACTGTGCAGGTGGAAAAGATCAGATCAAAACATCACGTCAGCGTCCAGCAGGAGTTTCATAACTGTCGTTAGACTGCATAGTTTACTATCTCATTTCTTTTTCTTTCCATTATCACACTGTCAGAACCATTCATAGATTAACTTTACTAACAGAAACAGCAGGTGACTTAGTTAACCCTCCTGCTGTCCCCATTTACAGGCACCAAAAAATGTTGTTTCCTTGTCTGAAAAAAATCCAAAAATTCAGCAAAAAAAATTCCCCAAATTTCTGAAATTTGCAAAACCTTCAGGAAGAAAATTCCAATAATTCCTTAATGGTTTCCCTTAAAAGTTTTATTTAAAAAAAAAAAAAAAATCCCCCAAATTAGGCAAGAAAATTCTTGTAAATATTTTCAAAAAATGAGTAAAAATCTTCCAAAAAAATCCTAAAAATATCTAGTCATTCCATACATTGATATCAGTGAAACTTCTAACATTTTCTTTAAGAACATTCACATAAAAATCAACCAAAATCCAGCAAAATTCGCTGGATTTTGGTTGATTTTTATGTGAATGTTCTTAAGAAATATTTTTAACGTTTCTTTTTTTCCACC
Source organism: Amphiprion ocellaris (assembly GCF_022539595.1). Classification (NCBI taxonomy): domain Eukaryota; kingdom Metazoa; phylum Chordata; class Actinopteri; family Pomacentridae; genus Amphiprion; species Amphiprion ocellaris. The sequence continues at coordinate 4,705,089 of NC_072767.1, read as the reverse complement.
AAAAAATGTTCGGCGATTTCCCAAAAATGTTGAGAATGTGGACATCAGAAGTTTCACTGTGAAAATATAGTTTTTTCCACATTTTCAAACTTTAAAACGGGTCAATTTTGACCCACAGAACAGCACAAGGGTTAAAACGGGGATATTTTATGAAATTACTCCAATTTAAAAATTCACCAAAAATAAACCATTCACACTAACTAAATTCTGTAAAAGCAAAAAAATCTCTGCTCCTTGGCTCAACCAAAACACCAGGATTTACTGAGCTGCACAGAACATTTACATGACAAAAAAAATCAGGGAATATTGGACTAAATACATTTTTTTCCTGATTTTTATGATTTGTGACATAATTGTGTCACAAATGACATTTATGAGGTTTTTCTATGTCTAGTCATGGTTGTTTTGTTTCCATAGAGGTGCAGGACTTTACATTGCAGTTAATAATGAACCCACAGTGAGTAAAAAAATGGCAGCAGCAAATAAACCCTCTGGAACTTATCAGAGTTTAGAGAGTTAAACAAAAATCCTCGCAGTAAACAACTCATAAAGGCTCTAATTCAGCAGAACAGTCTTTAGCATTGGAATGCTGTAAACTGCGTATCTAAGGAACTAAAGTTTGCCTGGAAGTTTTTCTGACTCTTGACACCCTAAAGTCAGATTGTTTTCCATCTGTCACTGCCAGAATAGTCTCTATAGCAACAAGACATCTGTGAGGAGATAATGTTATGCAGCTTCCACATACACACTGGGATGTGAGCAGCAGAGTTTCTGTACATGTTTTCTCTGCAGTAACAGTCGGTTGTATTATTTCACACATCCTCAGCACTTCAAGCCTCTATAGTAGTCGAGCTGTTTACCGCACAGCATTTAAATGTCTATAAGTGGTGTCAAAAAAGGGAAATGATACACCTTTATGTGCTTGACAATGGAAAAATGCGCCATTTTTAATTTGCATTTCAAGCATTCAGTAAATTTCTAACAGCAACTGATGATTCACGATGAACACAGGAGGATAAATAAGATCTTCAGGGACTGATTAACTCTTGTGTCATCCTGAGGGTAAAAACTGACCTGTTTTAAAGTTTGAAAATGTGGGGAAAAAAAAATATTTTCACAGTGAAACTTCTGATGTCCACATTTTCAACATTTTTGGGAAATCTTTGAACATTTTTTGGTGGAAAAAAAAGAAATGTGAAAAATGTTTCTTAAGAACATTCACATAAAAATCAACCAAAATCCAGCGAAATTCGCTGGATGTGAATGTTTTTAACCCTCGTGTCGTCCTGCAGGTCAAACTGACCCACTTTAAAGTTTGAAAATGTGGCTAAAAATATATTTTCACAGTGAAAAATTCCACATTTTCAACATTTTTGGGAAATTTTTGAAAATTTTTTGGTGCAAAAAAAGAAATGTTAAAAGAAATGTTTCTTTAAGAACATTCAGAAAAAAATGGACCAAAATCCAGCGAAATTCGCTGGATGTGAATGTTTTTAACCTTTTTAACCCTTGTGTCATCCTGCAGGTCAAATTGACCCGCTTTAAAGTTTGAAAATGTGGCTAAAAAATATATTTTCACAGTGAAAAATTCCATATTTTCAACATTTTTGGGAAATTTTTGAAAATTTTTTAGTGCAAAAAAAGAAATGTTAAAAAAAATGTTTCTTTAAGAACATTCAGAAAAAAATGTATTTATTTTTAAAAATTTCTTTCTAAATTTGGGGATTAAAAAAAACCTTTTAAGGGAAATGTTTAAGGAATTTTTGAAATTTTCTTCCTGAAGACTTTGCAAATTTTTACAAATTTGGGGAATTTTTTTGAAGAATTTTTGGATTTTTTTCAGACAAGGGAACAATATTTTTTGGTGCCTGTAATTGAGGACAATGTGGGGTTTAAAGAAAATATTAGAAGCTTCACTGATATATATGTAGTCACTTTAGATATTATTAGGATTTTTTTGGAAGACTTTTACTCATTTTTTGAAAATATTTACAAGAATTTTCTTGCCAAATTTGGGAATTTTTTTTAAAAATAAAACTTTTAAGAGAAACTTTTAAGGAATTATTGGAATTTTCTTCCTGAAGGTTTTGCAAATTTTCTGAAATTTGGGGATTTTTTTTGCAGAATTTTTGGATTTTTTTCAGACAAGGAAACAGTATTTTTTGGTGCCCATAAATGAGGACAACAGGAGGGTTAAAGAAATGTAACTGCTCTGCCTAGCCTCACTTCAGACTACAGCCTGGAAGCTCAGTTTGACTTTCACCTGCTGTTCCTCCTTTATGTATTTAAACCAGATAACAGAGGGAAAACCCTCATTGATTGTGCATTCTGACAGATGTACTCACTTCACTTCGCACTATTTATAAGGGACAGGTTCAAATTAAGCCTTTGAACCACGAAAGATGCCGGCAGGTTTGAAAGGCATAATTTTTTATTATTTCTTTTGTCAGTGCTAGAAGCTGCAAAAACAGAAGCAACTGGCAGATTTTCAATTTTTCCAACCACCCTTGAACATGACATGTGTGACCTGCATACAGATTCATCCATCTGTCGGTACAAATAACCCAAACCAAGCTTGAAATAAATGGTTTGAGATGAAAACATTACGCTACTCTATATTTAAAAAGTTTGCCAAAAATAAACTGTAACCAGATCCTATGAAAGACAGAAAATTCTGCACTGCTCTGTTCAATTCTGAAGCCAAAAAAATCAGACTGAAAACCCCCACTCAGCTAGATGAAAAAACAAAACTCCTCTGTTGTAATGTAAAATACTCCTAAACTTGCTTCGTATTTTGTCCTTTAATATTTCATTTAAGATATTATGAAAAAATCAAGTTCAAAAGTATGTTGTGTATTTTGTAGTGACCGGACAAGTCACTGGAAAATACGAATTTGTAACAGAAACAGAAGAATTGCCCCTGAAGGCAACATATGATGAGCAGCTCCAGCTGTAAAATTAACTAAATTCAAGCTTAATATTGTGATATTTCATCAAAATCACTTTATCCTACAAGTCTAATTTCAAAATTCACCAAGAATATACCTTTTTTACTAAACGGATTCTTTAAAAAACTACAAATTCACACAGTTTCGAATCAGAAATGTATGCTAACTCCCTCCCAAGTCATGGGAAAGTGCCAATTTGTCACATACAGTTTTCTATCCATCAATCCGAGACTTTTTGACTGAACTGCAGGCAGTGTTTTAACAGAGTTGAGAGGGAAAAAGTATGGACACAAATTAAAATGTAATTAGTAAAATATTTATAGCATTTTGAGTCATATTTCCAGTATTGGTAACACCTGTGGGCAAAAATGCTTTACATGTTGTTCATGTCATCAAATAAACAAATCTTTTGTTACTTGTTTGTTGTAATTTCTGGCACTATGACTTTGTTATCCTGCACAGTAGACATTTCTGAGTTCTCTCTATATCTAGCCGTGCTTGTGCTCTTTCCATAGAGGTGCAGGACTTTACGTTGCAGTGAAAAATGCGTCCAGAGTGAGTAAAGATGTGAGCAGAGATTCAGAGGGTTACCGCTGAAGGTGGCAGTGGGGGAAGAGAAACTGTAACTTAGAATCCACAGAAACTCCGCTGACAGCAGAGTGGGAGCAAGAAACCTGGAGGAGGGCTGCAGCAGGAAAAAGTTTAAACTTGTTGGACAGGAGAGGAAAAAACACACAAATACAATATCTCAGTGTTACATCAAAGTAATGGTTAAACAAAGGTTTGTTGTCTTGTGGTGGCTGAAGTCAGACTTCAAGCTTACAGTCACCAGACAGCTAATGCACCATGGCGACTGCTGCCTTCTGAAAATATATTACATCTGTCCTCAGAGCGCCGTTGAGAGGCAGCAGCTCACCGAACATCACATTCAACTTGAGGATTAATGGCCACAGAGTCATAAATCCCCGTCTGCTCTTTGTCTGCTGCTCTAACAGTCAGGTATTGTGTTCATTTGTTTTGAGCCGCTGCTCTACAGGTTCACGTCTCTGGAGAATACTGGTTGATTAAATCTGTTCTACCCAACCAGCCTAGTCTTATACCTGTTTCAGTTTGCGCCTGAGATTTTAACATACAAAAGGCTGCGAAATGAGTAACTGTAAAAATTTTCATTCCCTCCTATTATCTGTATTATTCTCACAAATACACAACAATGGGAGGGGCAGACTATAATAAATAGATACAAGGCATGTCGTAGATGAAACTGAACTCAGAGGTCGGCATCTTTGGATGCAAAATGCATCATACCCTGCCTATAAAAATTATTCACCCCCTCGGAGGTTTTCCCTTTTTATTGCTTTTCAACACTGAATTATGGTCAATTTAAATGAGCTATTTGGTCAAGAATTTACAAAAACAATAAGTCTATTTCATGTCAAAGTAAAAGCAGATTTCTACAAAGTAATGCCAAATAATTAAAAATAATGTAAAATAAATGATTGCAACGTGAGTGCAATGAATGTGTCTCAGTGACTGTACTGAGACATGAAGCATGGTGGTGGCAGCATCATGATGTGAAGCACGGTGGAGGTAACATCATGATGTGAAACATGGTGGTAGCAGCATCATGATGTGAAGCATGGTGGTGGCAGCATCATGATGTGAAGCATGGTGGTGGCAGCATCATGATGTGAAGCATGGTGGTGGCAGCATCATGATGTGAAGCATGGTGGAGATAACATCATAATGTGAAACATGGTGGTAGCAGCATCATGATGTGAAGCATGGTGGTGGCGGCATCATGATGTGAAGCATGGTGGTGGCAGCATCATGGTATGAAGCATGGTGGTGGCAGCATCATGATGTGAAGCACGGTGGAGGTAACATCATAATGTGAAGCATGGTGGTGGCAGCATCATGATGTGAAGCATGGTGGTGGCAGCATCATGATGTGAAGCATGGTGGTGGCAGCATCATGATGTGAAGCACGGTGGAGGTAACATCATAATGTGAAACATGGTGGTAGCAGCATCATGATGTGAAGCACGGTGGTGGCAGCATCATGATAGGAAGCATGGTGGTGGCAACATTGTAATCTGAAGCATGGCGGTGGCGGCATCATGATGTGAAGCATGGTGGTGGCAGCATCATGACTGACTTGAAGGCAGTGAATCCTTATGCAATCACTGTACATTTTATAAATTTAATTAATTGACATGACTTTGTAGATATCGTTTTTTACTTTGACATGAAAGATCCAAAGAGTCAAATTAAATTAACCATGACTCAGCATTGAAAAAGCGTAATAACAGGGGGTTAATACTTCATATAGATGCTGTTAATGAGCCGCTAACGGTCTGAAAACAGCGGAGGAAGCTGAGCTGTTGTCTGTTCTGCAGCTGTACACAAAGACATTGTTCCAGTCACTTCAATTTTGAGTCGTGTTTCATGACATGTTTGTGGAGCTTGGAACGACACCATTATATTTGGACTGAAATCTGTTGCACGTTGTTGTGTTTATCTCACATGGACGTAGCTGATGACACAATAATCACAGGCTGTCGCTTAAATCTGCATCAGCACAAAAACAACCTGCTCAGTCTGCACAGCAGATGTATGCTGCTGAGCGTCTGACAAACTAATTAATATGGATAAAAACAAAACCATATTGGAAAATGTGTTTGTTGAAACCAAGAGGAATCATTTGACAACAAGAAGAACCATTTGTGTTAATGATGTAATATTATAAGTGATGACTTTAAACATAAATTACTACTAAAAATGCAGCATTTTGCAAATTCACCCACAACAGCAGGATCTTAACGTGTTAAAAGTTGACTTTGTTTGTTACAATTGTTTTATTTGAACCAGCAAGAAACGTTGATATTGTACAGATATTTGCAGGTTTTTGTTTTTTTTTTAAATTAAATCAAGGACTGAACAATGGTTCATTATTTTTTAAACTGTTATTTTACAGTTTTTTTTTGTTCTGTTAAATTTCAGATAATAGCAACTGAAATCAGAGGAAAAAAAATTAAATTTACATGAAATTGTTAAAAAATGGCCAAGACTAATTTGTAACATTTTTGAGGAAAAAAAAAACAAAATGAAAAAGAAAATTACACTATTATATGTTATAATCAGCTAAAATATTGGTAAAATGCATGTTGAGCATTGAAAAATGGAAAATAATTTTGTTTTTGAAAAATAAAGAAAAAAACTATGTATTTATATTTTACAGAATTTCCCTGTATTGTTAAATGACAGCTAATATCTGGAAAATTTGGAGAAAAAAGTACTAATTTACATGACAGAAAAAAAACGTGTAACTGGAAAATTACAGTTTCACTCCATTTAAATTGGCTAAAAATGTAATTATTTTACAGATATTTGCTGGTATTTTCACTGTTTTTACAGTTCTTGTGTGATGCTCAAATTTGTTAAATTACGAATAATAACTACTATTACAGAAAAATATCAATTTACTTGTAAACTATGAAAAAAGTACCAATAATATATACGTAAATTGAAAAAAAGAAAAAAGTACATTATGTCCACATCAACAATCAGTAACATTTTATAGAAAATTACACTATTTTAACTCTGTTTAAATCAGCTAAAATATTGATATTTTAAAGATGTTTGCCATTATTTAAATGAAATGTATATTAAGCATTTACACACATGGACAAAATAGTTGGTACCCCTCGGTTAATGAAAGAAAAACCCACAATGGTCACAGAAATAATTTGAATCTGACAAAAGTAATAATAAATAAAAATTCTATGAAAATTAACCAATGAAAATCAGACATTGCTTTTGAACTGTGGTTCAACAGAATTATTTTAAAAAATAAACTCATGAAACAGGCCTGGACAAAAATGATGGTCCCCCTAGAAAAGACTGAAAATAATGTGACCGTAGGGACATGTTCTATCAAGGTGTGTCCTCTAATTAGCATCACAGGTGTCTACAAACTTGTAATCAGTCAGTCGGCCTATTTATAGGGTTACAGTAGTCACTGTGCTGTTTGGTGACATGGTGTGAACCACACTAAACATGGACCAGAGGAAGCCAAGGAGAGAGTTGTCTCAGGAGATTAGAAAGAAAATTATAGACCAGCATGTTAAAGGTAAAGGCTAGAAGACCATCTCCAAGCAGCTTGATGTTCCTGTGACTACAGTTGCACATATTATTCAGAAATGTAAGATCCATGGGACTGTAGCCAACCTCCCTGGACAGCAGGAGAAAAATTGATGACAAATGGAAGAGACGGATAATAGGAATGGAAATAAAAGAGCCCAGAACAACCTCTAAAGACATTAAAGGTGAACTCCAAGGTCAAGGTACATCAGTGTCAGATCACATCATCCATCATTGTTTGAGCCAAAGTGGACTTCATGGGAGACGACCAAGGAGGACACCATTGTTGAAAACAAATGATAAAAAAAACAGACTGGAATTTACCAAACTGCATGTTGACAAGCCACAAAGCTTCTGGGAGAATGTCCTATGGACAGACCAGACAAAACTGGAACTTTTTGGTACATCAGCTCTATGTTCACAGATGCAGAAATGAAGCATATGAAGAAAAGAACACTGTCCCTACTGTGGAACATGGAGGAGGTTCTGTTATGTTCTGGGGCTGCTTTGCTGCATCTGGTACAGGGTGTCTGGGATCTGTGCAGGTACAATGAAATCTCATGACTATCAAGGTATTCTAGAGAGAAATGTGCTGCCCAGTGTCAGAAAGCTTGGTCTCAGTCGCAGGTCATGGGTCTTGCAACAGGATAATGAGCCAAAACACACAGCTAGAAACACCCAAGAATGGCTAAGAGGAAAACATTGGACTATTCTGAAGTGGCCTCTATGAGCCATGATCTAAATCCTATTGAACATCTGTGGAAGGAGCTGAAACATGGCGTCTGGAGAAGGAACCTTCAAACCTGAGACAACTGGAGCAGTCTGCTGATGAGGAGTGGACCAGAATACCTGCTGAGAGGTGCAGAAGTCTCACTGACAGTTACACAAATGGTTGGATTGCAGTGATTGCCTCAAAAGGTTGTGCAACACAATATTAAGTTAAGGGAACCATCATTTTTGTCCAGGCCTGTTTCATGAGTTTATTTTTCAAAATAATTCTGCTGAACCACGGTTCAAAAGCAACGTCTGATTTTAATTGGTTAATTTTCATAGAATTTTTATTTATTATTACTTTTGTCAGATTCAAATTATTTCTGTAACCATTGTGGGGTTTTCTTTCATTAACCGAGGGGTACCAACAATTTTGTCCATGTGTGTAAATATGGTTGATATTATTTTAATCTGTAATTTTAAAGATTTTTCCTGTTCTGCAACTGCCAAAAATCACAGAAAAAAATATAAATCTAAATGTAAAAAAGAAAAAAAAACAGGTCAAAAATTATTTGTAACATTTACAGAGAAAAAAACAAGAAACAGAAAACTACCCTATTTTTACTGTTTAAATCAGCTAAAATATTGGTATTTTACACGTATCTGCTGTTATTAAAAGTATATTTAGCATTGAAAAATTTAAAATAATTTTTCAGCTGTTTTTTACCAGTTCTGTCAAATTAATTAAATTACATGTTTCTTTAATTAAAAAAAAATCTAATATGTAAACTGCAAAAAAAAAAAAAAATAAATAAAAATGAGAAGGAAAAAACAGGACAAAATTATTATTTTCACAAAAAAACAAGACAAAAATTGAAAACAGAAAATAACACTACTTTTATTTAGTTTGAATGAGCTAAAAAATATATTTTTTACACATATATGCTGTTTTTCTTTAAAAAGGATATTAAGCATTCAAAAATGTTTCCCAGCTAAAAATGCCATTATTTTACAGATATTTGCTGTTATTTTCAGTGTTTTTGCAGTTCTTGTGCGACGCTCAAATTTGGCAAACTACAAATAATAACTACTATTACAGAAAAAGTATCAATTTAATTGAAAACTATAAAAAAGCACTAATACAAACTAATACTTTATACTAAGCACTGAAAAATGGCAAATTATTTTATCACTGTTATTTTACCAGCTTTGTCAAATTAATTAATTTACATTTTTTTAATAAAACATAATTAATAATATGCAAACTGTAAAAAAAAGGGGGGGGGGAACAGGTCAATTTTTTTTTACAAAAAACAAAACAAAAACTGAAAACAGAAATGACACTACTTTGTTTAAATGAGCTAAAAATATTATTTATGTTAAAGCTAAGATTTTGTAAAATCTGAGAAAAAAGTATTAATTTACATGTTGACAATAAAAAAACATAAAATAATGCTGTTTTACTACAGGTAAATCAGCTAAAAATGTCAATATTTTACAGATATTTGCTGTTATTTTCACTGTTTGGTCTTGTGTGTCACTCAAATCTTAAACCTACTAACTTCCATCCAAAATAGCCTCCGTGTCGGGTCAGTGTGCTCACATCTCAGCCTGACACAGAAAAGCTTTGGGGGGAAACACAAGAGAGATGCAGCGACGACAAAGCCAGAGCTATTGATGTGGCAGATGAAGGGTGGGACTATATTTAGCTTCATTGAGATGGTAATGGTTGGAACATGAGAGGACTTTGCCGTGTGCGTGTTAATGATGACGAGGAGCAGCATTTGAATTTCTGGGGCTCCTGCAGCGTTTTTGATCATAGAAACAGGAATAATTACAGCCAGAGTCCGGCTGGAACGACCCAGCGTGGACATAGCAGCACTGGTGCTTCTTTCGTTGTTTTCCTGGCCGTCGATCCCTCTGTCTTCCTCACCCTCTGTCTTCCTCACCCTCTGTCTTCCTCACCCTCTGTCTTCCTCACCCTCTGTCTTCCTCACCCTCTCTCCAACCCAGATTTCTGCCTCCACTGTTGTCTTCCTCCTACTTGTTTCCTAGCAACTGAACTGACATGCCCCCTATTCTCAGCCCGGCGATTCTGCCGCTGTAACCCTCGATTTGATGGAATAACCTACATAAATGGGGAGAAGAGTTACGGTGGTCGTCTCCAGACAAACCTCTCTGCACCAGCAGCATGTTGTCAGCCTGTTTTCCAGCAGAGCAACAGTTGGGCGGTGAACAAAAAACTAAAAGAATTGAGTTATTTCAGCGACTTCATGTGTTTTAGAGCGATGCTTTCAGTAAATTTGAGCTGAATCTGCTCTAGTGAACTTATTTACTTGGAAAAGGATCCAATATTTCTAACCAAATCATTCATTCATGCTTTATAGAGAAACTAAAGCAAAAGAAGGTTGAGCAGCAGATAAAAATGATGCATTGCAGACCCAAATCACACACTAAAGATTAAGTAAAAAGATTAAATTCTTATAACATTTTAACAACTTCAGATTTTTAACTTACTGTTATTGTACCATTTAGTCCTGTCATTCATAATTAAAGATGATGATGATGTGGTAAAATCACACAAAAAAGGTAATGATTTACATTTACACTATTTTACAATACCCAAATCAGCTAAAAATATTGGTATTTTATAGATATTTGCTGTTATGTGATGAAAAATGTAAATTAAGGGTTGAAAAATGAACAAACAATTACCCTATTTTGGTAAATTACAGACATTATCAAGTAAAATCACAGAAAAAAGGTAATAATTTACATTTTATTCATTAAAAAAGGTTAACACTGTACATAAAATCCACATCAAAAACCTGTTTTTTTGAAAATGGCAACTCGCTTCTTTTTGGGGGTCTTTTCTGTTGTTTTCACTGTATTTAAATGAGCAAAAAAAAAGTCAATATTTTACACACATTTTACAGTTATTTTACTAATGTTTCCATTCTGTTAAATTACAGATACTAACTACTAAACTCACTGAGGAAGAAAGTATTAATTTACATGTAAACTGTAAAAGAAAGATTAAAAAGAAAAGAAAAACAGGGCAAATTATGTCCATATTAACAATCTGTATTTCTACAACTGGCAATTCATTCTTTTACAACATTTTAATAGAAAATAATACAAATTTTACCCTTTTCAAAGCAGCTAAAAATAATGGTATTTTACAAATATTTGCTGTTATATGAATAAAAATGGAAATTAATGATTAAAAAGGATAATTGATTACCCCGTTTTATTAAAAATCACAGAAAAAATATTAATTTATATGTTGATATTTAAAATTTTTTCAAAAAAGATTAAGACTATCCAAATCAAAAATCTGTTTTATTTTTCAACTCATAATTTCTTCTTTTATAATATATGTGACTGTAAAATTACACATTCTCACTGTATTTAAATCAGCTACGTTTGCCTGCAGAGGTAATATTCATGATTTTCACTCTGAAATGATTCATACAAATATACTGAACTTAACAACTCTTAATTAAAATACAGACTCTCTGCCTGGTGTTAATCCTCGTTAAAAGCTGCTTGTCATGGCAGGTTAATCAGGTTTTATTAGTCAGGATAAAAGGATAAACATCACAGTACAGGTTAATGACATTTTAGGCTGACAGTTTAATTTTCAGGTCAAAACCAACTTGTCCTTCTGTGAGTAGTAAAGTCTGTCTTCATGTTGTATAATGAAGTGAAGAAGTATTATTCCTGAGCTGTAACCACCATCTAGTGGCTAACACGAGCACTGCAGTATCTAAGTGGAAAGAAAACTGATTTTAATTGACGATTTGGAGAAGATCATCTAAATTCAGTCATTTAAATTTACATATCAATAGTGTAATACTCCTTCAGAATAATTCATTCATTAGAAAGTGCAATATTACTTTCTCCAAGCATTAATTCTTACTTTTCTATTCCAGTCTTGTTTTAACTCACTTGTTTTTATTTGTACTTTTAGAAATATATCGTCCTTATGTTATATACTGGATTTACTCTCAGGTTATTGCAGTTTTTTTTTTTGTTTTTTTTTAGCAATATGTGGCCTTTAGCTTTAACCCTTGTGTCGTCTTGTGGGTCAAAACTGACCCGTTTTAAAGTCTGAAAATGTGGGAAAAAAATATTTGCACAGTGAAACTTCTGATGTCCACATTTTCAACATTTTTGGGAAATCTTTGAACATTTTTTGGGGAAAAAAAGAAATGTTAAAAATGTTTCTTAAGAACATTCACAAAAAAATTACTTTTTATGTGAATATTCTTAAGAAAATATTAGAAGTTTTACTGATATATATGGAATCATTTTAGATATTTTTAGGGGTTTTTTTGAAGGATTTTTATTCATTTTTTGAAGATATTTACAATTTTTATTTTTTACATTTTTATTTCTTGTCAAATTTGGGGATTTTAAAAAAATTTTTAAGGGAAACTTTTAAGGATTTTTTTGGAATTTTCTTCCTGGAGATTTTGCAAATTTTTATAAATTTGGGGAATTTTTTTGCTGAATTTTTGGATTTTTTCAGAGAAAGGAACACTACTGTTTGGTGCCCATAAATGAAGACAACAGGAGGGTTAATAAACTTTGATCTAATTGTATCTTACAATTGATTTTTTTGTCAAATTATTAGAGCTTAGATAAATAATGTATCGAAACTCTTCATTCACTCTTAATTTGCTGCTGAGGGGATCAAAAACATAAACTGTTATTGTCTTCATTTAAATCTCTCTGTTCAACATCCCATTTTCTCTTCTGTCTCCTTAAAACAAAGAAACAATCAGCCAGACAGTAACTTCATCTAAAATCCTTGTAAAGGCAGGATTTTTTTCAGAATATATCTTTGTCAGTAGTTTTGATGCTGTAGTGAATAGTCTACAGGATTTTTGTAGTGGAATATGTGAAATAAAAGCAAAATCCTGTGAGATAAAAGTCTTGCATCGTCTCTTAGAGGGAATTCATAATAAACAACCTTTCTGATCAGCACTTTTCCTGCAATCTAAAGAGTTTGTTTTCGTGCAAGTGAGTGTTTTTCTTCACTACAACAATGTAAAAGTGCACTGGAGCATTTAATTCTGCAAATTATTCAGTCTGGTGCATGTCAGAATAACAAAAAGAGCTTTAAAAATCTGCATATTTGATAAGTTAATACTACAATACACACTCAAAACACGACTACCACCTGACATTATGTACAGATTAACCACACTGCAGCATTAAAGCTCTAGGCAGTAGAAAAACACCTTCCTCTGTCCTACAGGTGGCGCTATCGTCCACTCACTGCTCTGCAAAGAAGCATTTTGGCTTCACTGAGGCCTTGTGAACACTAATAATTTACGTTTGTTCATCTCATCACATGAAAAAAGTGTTTTAGGTCACTGAAAGAGAGATTATTTGAACTGCTTCTATTTGCTATGTCTACTTTATGTGTATTCATGTAGAACAGAGAGTTTGTCACACATCAATCTGTACATGTCTGGTACTGCCTCATGCAATAAAAATGTGCCTGAAACAACAATAGAGCAGCTACTGTATGCACCAGCTTCTTTACATTTGGTTTGCACTAGAAATGAGAAGTTTACACATGAAGTTGGCATCGCTGCGTCAGAATGGACAGGACAGGACAGGACGGGACAGGAAGGGACGGGACGGGAAAGGAAAGGAAAGGAAAGGAAAGGAAAGGAAAGGAAAGGACGGGACGGGACAGGACAGGAAAGGAAAGGAAAGGACGGGACGGGACGGGAAATAAAGACAAAAGGAAGGAAACAAAAAGAAAGGAAAAGAAAGGAAACAAAGATAAAGGTGAAGGAAAAAGGAGAAAGGAAAGGAAACAAAGGGAAAGGAGAGGAAAGGAAACCAAGAAAAAGGAAAGGAAAGGAAAGGAAAGGAAAGGAAAGGAAAGGAAAGGAAAGGAAAGGAAAGGAAAGGAAAGGAAAGGAAAGGAAAGGAAAGGACGGGACGGGACAGGACAGGAAAGGAAAGGAAAGGACGGGACGGGACGGGAAATAAAGACAAAAGGAAGGAAACAAAAAGAAAGGAAAAGAAAGGAAACAAAGATAAAGGTGAAGGAAAAAGGAGAAAGGAAAGGAAACAAAGGGAAAGGAGAGGAAAGGAAACCAAGAAAAAGGAAAGGAAAGGAAAGGAAAGGAAAGGAAAGGAAAGGAAAGGAAAGGAAATTAAAGGAAAGGACAGGAAAGGGAAGGACAGGAAAGGAAAGGAAAGGAAAGGAAAGGAAAGGAAAGGAAAGGAAAGGAAAGGAAAGGAAAGGAAAGGAAAGGAAAGGAAAGGAAAGGAAAGGAAAGGAAAGGACGGGACGGGACAGGACAGGAAAGGAAAGGAAAGGACGGGACGGGACGGGAAATAAAGACAAAAGGAAGGAAACAAAAAGAAAGGAAAAGAAAGGAAACAAAGATAAAGGTGAAGGAAAAAGGAGAAAGGAAAGGAAACAAAGGGAAAGGAGAGGAAAGGAAACCAAGAAAAAGGAAAGGAAAGGAAAGGAAAGGAAAGGAAAGGAAAGGAAAGGAAAGGAAAGGAAATTAAAGGAAAGGACAGGAAAGGGAAGGACAGGAAAGGAAAGGAAAGGAAAGGAAAGGAAAGGAAAGGAAAGGAAATTATCTGCAGTCTAAATCTAAAATGTCAGTCTGTTTTGCTATTTCATGTTTTGTTGATGCAGAATTTGCTCGGCTTCTCAGTGTTTGTAGTTGTTTTTGTCTGTGCTTTTTAAATTGATCTTTGTGTGCACTTTTTGTTTTGTTTTTTACATATTTTTTTAAATATCAGTCCAGAAAAATATCCATATTAGTGCACACGGGACTTGCATTTGTCATCTTTCTTCTACTTTGTCACATCTGATTGTCACATATTTGCTTGTTTGTACATTTATCCTTTAAAAGAGGTTTGTGTCATTCTGTTGACATGTTGTTTGCCCTCAGGCATGAATAAAATGTTTAGTTTGTCATGTTTTCTCCAGCTTGTCACACTTGACGGATGTTTGTTTTTTTGTATTTTATCTCTGCATCTCTAAGAAACATCTTTGATTCTGTGAAAACTCTCACTCTGTATCCAATTAGTTTGAGTTTATCTTTGTACACTCCGGTGAAGTCAAATTAGTGCTGAAACACACAGTTAACGGCTGGAAATTAATCGCTTTGCTCCGGTCCTCATTTATCTCCTGGAAGTTTGCTCTCCTCGAGCTGAGAAGAACTGATTCAGCTGCATTTTGCATAAAGAGAACTCTGATTTTACACAAAATGTAAAACAAATTAATATTACACATCCACCTTTAGCCAGGCAAGTCTTTTATCTTGCAGCACGACTGTCTAAATTAATATAAGCCCAGACTGGAGCTTGCAAAGAATGGAAAAAGTCTTGCAGGTTTGCAGAATAAAAACCAGAAAGTTGTATTTCATTGTAGGACATTCTGTTTCTAGTAAACAGCATCAAAGCTTCACAGTCATTCAAAAAACACACTGTAAAAACCCTATTAAATCCTGTTGAGAATCCAACTTCATATTCAGAGAAAAAAGAAACAGGCGGTGAACTAATCAAAAAATTTATGAATAAGAAATACTCAGAGTGCTCGGTGCTGCAGCAGCCTTTTACTTTTTAAATGAAACCATCCAGGTCCATATATCTATCAGACTCAACATTAGAGTGAATGAAAAGAGGATTAATAATCAAACTGGCAGCGCCTCCGATCAATACGACCAACAGGCAGCGGTAAATTCACCACGGAGGTAAGAAAAGGAAGGTGGGTATAAACAGGAAGGAAAGGAAAGGAAAGGAAAGGAAAGGAAAGGAAAGGAAAGGAAAGGAAAGGAAAGGAAAGGAAAGGAAAGGAAAGGAAAGGAAAGGAAAGGAAAGGAAAGGAAAGGAAAGGAAAGGAAAGGAAAGGAAAGGAAAGGAAAGGAAAGGAAAGGAGACAAAGTTAAATGACCTCTGGATTGAACTCAAACGTCCGATCCTGAATTCTTCACAGCTCTGATTGAACCAAAAACAGAAACAAGAAGCAGCTTCTGCTTCTGTTCATGTTTCCTCTGATCCTCACTGGCAGCTCGACAGCTGTTTCCAGATTCTCTCAATCCAGCTGCTTGTTTACCACCTGGGTGTGTTTGCTGCTCTGATTAGACATTCTGTCCAGCAGCTGCAGCTCGGTTCATCCTGATTTCTGCCTCCACATGAGAATCACATCCTCACATCTTGACCTGATGACTCCTCAGCTGCTGGTCTGAAAACAGCTGGACAGAGAACCAGCAGATCCGAGGATCGGATTTAACACACGATCAATCCAAAACTCTGGTTTCAGGTGGAAAATAAGAACAAATGATTCATCCGTTCTGTGTTTCTGCTGCTCTTTATCAATCATTCAGCATGCAGACGTGAAAACAAAACCAAAAACTAAAAGTTCAGATGTGTGAGGTGTGACTTTCTCTTTGTGCCTCTGAACGAAAAATCCATTCTAATTATTCCTCCTCTCAGAAACAGGAAGATAAATGAAAAAACAAAGAGAAAGGAAGGTAAACAAAGAAAGGAAACAAAAACATAGGAAATAAAACACAGAGAAACTAAATGAAATAAGGATAAAGGAAAGGAAAAAAGAGAAAAGGGACAAAAAGAAAGGAAAGCAAATTTTAAGAAAGGAAAAGAAAAGAAAAAGAAACAAAAAGAAAGGAAACAAAAAGAAAAGAAAGGAAACAAAGATGAAAGAAAGAAAACAAAGAGAAAGGAAATGAAAGGAAACAAGAGAAGGAAAAGGAAAAAAGAAATGGAAACAAAAAGAAAGGAAATAAAGAGAAATGAAAGGGAACAAAGAGAAAGGAAAGGGAAGTAAGCAAAAAGAAAGGAAAAGAAAAGAAAGGAAACAAAGATGAAAAAGAAAAAGAGGAAGGAAATGAAACAAAAGAAAGGAAGGAAACAAAGAGAAAGGAAAACAAAGGAAAGGAGACAAAGGGAAAGGACAGGAAAGAAAAAAATAAAAGGAAACAAAAAAAGGAAAGGACACAACGAGAAAGGAAAACAAAGGAAAGGAAACAAAAACAAAGGAAAGGAAACAAAAGAAAGGAAACAAAAAGGAAGAGAAAAGACAGGATACAAAGGAAACAAAAACAAAGGAAAGGAAACAAGAACAAAGGAAAGGAAACAAAAACAAAGGAAAGGAAACAAAAACAAAGGAAAGGAAACAAGAACAAAGGAAAACAAAGGAAAGGAGACAAAGGGAAAGGACAGGAAAGAAAAAATAAAAGGAAACAAAAACAAAGGAAAGGAGACAACGAGAAAGGAAAGGAAACAAAAACAAAGGAAACAAAAACAAAGGAAAGGAAACAAAAGAAAGGAAAGGAAACTAAAAGAAAGGAAGAGAAAAGACAGGATACAAAGGAAACAAAAACAAAGGAAAGGAAACAAGAACAAAGGAAAAGAAACAAAAAGAAAAGAAGAGAAAAGAAAGGAGACAAAGGGAAAGGACAGGAAAGAAAAAAATAAAAGGAAACAGAAAAAGAAAACAATGAGAAAGGAAAACAAAGGAAAGGAAACAAAAACAAAGGAAAGGGAACAAACAGAAAGGAAAGGAAACAAAAAGAAAGGAAGAGAAAAGAAAGGATACAAAGAGACAGGGAAACAAAAATAAACAAAGAAAACAAAGAGAAAGTAA
The DNA here is from genome assembly GCF_022539595.1 of Amphiprion ocellaris. Taxonomy (NCBI): domain Eukaryota; kingdom Metazoa; phylum Chordata; class Actinopteri; family Pomacentridae; genus Amphiprion; species Amphiprion ocellaris. The sequence continues at coordinate 4,687,635 of NC_072767.1, read as the reverse complement.
AAGGAAACAATATGTGTGGTGTCACATATAAAATCCCTTTTAATTTCTCCTCCTCTCTCTCGTGAATCCCTCCAGCTGGATTACCAACATATTTCTACATGAAGAACAAATATTTGCTTCATGAATGAATGCGTGAGAGCAGCACTTCTCTGCAGCTCCAGCAGGGGTCGCAGTGACGACAGACAGACCTCAGCAGGCCTGATATTGATGGCGGTCTGCTTTGCTTAGCCAGCAGCCTTCTGCACATTCATCAGGACCAGAGCAGCTGCAGCGCTTTTAGCTCCCTCTGCTTTTAGAACAGCAAAATGGATGTGATGATTATTCCTCTCACGCTCTTCAGGTGTGTTTCTGGCTCGTTTTCCTTCATATTAGGTCACATCAAGTCCCTGTTATTTATGTTTAAAGGAGCAGCTGCTGCACCAAAGTGCTCCCCAGGAGAAAAATAAACCAACAAGCTCAAATATTAATGTTATTATGTATTTAGGGAGTAAAATTATCTTAGATACGAATATTAAAATGCCACAAAAAACTATGTAAAACACACCTTCACCTGACTACAATGAATATTAAGCCTAAGATGTTACAGTATTATTAGATTAACCTGAATAATTCACAACTAAACCTTCATTTTTATTTTTATATTTTATGTATTTCTTATATATAACAATTATACTAATTTTAACCCTCGTGTCATCCTGCGGGTCAGAATTGACCATTTATAAGTTTGAAAATGTGGGGAAAAATAGATATTTTCACAGTGAAACCTCTGATGTCCACATTTTCAACATTTTTAGGAAATCTTTCAACATTTTTTGGTGGAAAACAAGAAATGTTAAGAATGTTTCTGAAGAACATGCACAACAAAATTTACCAAAATCCAGCGAAATTCGCTGGATTTGTGTGAATGTTCTTAAAGAAAATATTACAAGTTTTACTGATATACATGTAATCACTTGAGATATTTTAAAGATTTTTTTGAAAGATTTTTACTCATTTTTTTGAAAATATTTACAAGAATTTTCTCGACAAATTTGGAGGATTTTTTTTTTTAAATTTAGGGGAAACTTTGAAGGAATTATTGGAATTTTCTTCCTGAGGGTTTTGCAAATTTTCTGAAACTTGGGGAATTTTTTTGCTGAATTTTTGGATTTTTTTCACACAAGGAAACAATAATCTTTGGTGCCCGTAAATGAGGACTACAGGAGGGTTAAATACATTGCATTAACAATTTTTAATGGTTTGTTTAATGTTTGTTAAATGTTTGTTTTTTGTTTTTGCAATTTGCTATTATTTTACAGATTTTCCCTTTTTTTCTGCATTACATGTATTAACAACAAAAATAGTCGTGATGTACATTTTGAACAAAAAATTGCAAATAACTGTAAGCAACACAAATTTTAAAAATAAAAATCTGTATTTTTTAAAAAATGGTCATTTCTACTTTTACAACATTTGACCATAAAAATTACATTTTTTTAAACTGCATTTAAATTAACAAAAAAATTGAAAGTATTTTGCATATATTGAAAAAATAGGGATTTAAAAACAGTAAATAACCTAAACTATATACAGTTTTATACTGTATATACTGTCTACAGTTAAAACTGTAATAATGTCCAATAATGTCAAAAATCTGTCTTTTTTTTTTTACAATGAAAATTAGTTCTTTTACAATGTTTGACCAGAAATTGCAAATTTTTTATTTTTATTTTTTTTTAAACTGCATTTAACCTCTTAGGACCTTAGGATCTTTTATTTAATAATAAAAATAGCATAACAACAACAACAATATAAACATAATATATATAACATAAATATAATAAACATTATAATCACATATTAGATTTTATCCAATTATTATGTTAATTGCTTACTCCTTATAATAAATAACTAGAAGAAATCTAAATGGCAAGCCTAACCAAAGCTTTGGTCTTCAGTCTTAAGAGTTAAATAATCAAAAATATTGGTATTTTACATATATTGAAAATGAAGGACTTTTAAAAAAATGTAAATAATCTGTTTAATTGTTATTTTACAGATTTTTACAGTTTTGTTCATTTATTATATCATTATTATATACTAATATAATGTCTTCTGTCACGTGTGACTAAAACTGCATCATTTTACATTACAGTATTCTTTTTTTTTCTTTTTGTCTGCATTTGTTCTCATTGTTTAACTCCACAAAAGAGGTGTCAACATTGTATGAGATTGATGCATATTTTAGTCTTGCAGCCAAATATTTTAATATTTAGTGCATGTGTGTGACCATCACCGGCCCTCCCTGAAAGCTAAGCACATATTCTTTATTAGTACCTTACAGTATTCTAGCATTTCTTCACATATTGTTTTCTGGCACCTTTGCTGCCAGATTTTCCCTGCTTTCTTAATAAGATTTCATTTTTGACAGTGTATATAATAATTTATTATGCTTCTTCTATCTAATTAATTGTACTTCTTTCTACTGTTTAGTCTATGGGTTACTCTACACTCTACTGGTGCTGAGGTCACATACAGTCCAACTTATCAATGAAAACTGGGGCCAGAAAGGCAGTTCAGATAAAGCTGAGCTGCTTCCTGCTGAACCCATTTGGCTTGAAAGCTTGAGCGGCTGAAAGGAATCCTGTTGCACTACAAAGGTGTTATTTGCTCCAATAAGCCAACAGCATTGAACTGTCCGAGCCTAACACAGCCATCTTTGATATTTAAATCTGAAGCTTTGAATGAACGAACGGGGAGTAAATTCAGGATCTGAGACACATTCATCTTCCTCAGAGAAGAACAAGGCAGGAATAGTATCAGCAGGTATGCACACAACAAACAAATACATCTCTTATTTTTTTATATATATATATATATATATATATATATATATATATATATATATATATATATATATATAAAAATAAAAAAACGCTAACCCACAGCTGTTTAAGTAGAGTTGCTAGACTCAATCCAAACACACACACACATATATACGAATGCATACTGTATGACTCCTCTTACTACCCTCCTATTAACTGCTCCATTACTGAAGTTAGTAGATAAAGAAAATATTCTCCCTCCACTGACATTTTTTAAAGAAAAAAAATGTAGTTATTTATTTATTTTCAATGGTATGCAATTGCTCTTAATGGTTTTACTATTTTAGTCTTCTCTATTTACTTTATTTTTAGAATTAGATCTCAAGCCATTATTCTGCTTCACTGTTTCCTGCACTATTTTTTATTATTCATTATATTTCCTTTTACAAATTAATTTTACGTCTTTATCCTATGTTGCTTTTTGCACATATTTTAGTCGTTACCTGTCTTTTTTATGTGCCATACCAAAAAAAAGAGATTTGATTTTGATTAGGTCCAACCATAAATGTATGAATTTTAATAACTTTGCCAAAGAAGCTGTTAAATTTTAATAGATGTTGCGTCTTAAATGTGATGTGTTTAAATGTTTCATGTCTTCTGGATTAAAAGATTTGACTGGATTTCTTATATATAACTTTTCTAACCAACAGGAATATTTAAGGCCCAGATCTCCGTTTCCATCCTGTCAGCCTGTTTCTATTTTAAACATCGGGGTTAAAGGTGTCGCTGATCTATGTAAACATCATTACAGGAGGTGGAACAGGTGGCAGGTCACACGGCTTCCTGGATAAATGGTTTTTATGTCACAGTTCAGTGTGGGCGGTCGACAGGAAGACCTGGTGTTTTCCAGCAGAACCTGCAGCCAAACAGCTGCTCTGAAGAAAACCACATTTTCAGCACAAAGGGCTTTATAGTAGGTCATAATTAAATCAAACATCATTAAACATGAAGAAAGAATCTGCTCCTTTCATTAAATTGTTGATGTGAAAGTGTTCTAGTTTATGGTTTATGTTTTTGTCCTTGTAGCAGTTTTTTTATGCAATGAAAAAAGCAAAAAAAAAAAAAAAATAAAGTTTTTAATCTGTAATTTAAAAAAAATAACTTATGGTTGTTTTATGAATTTTCCTGAGCTGCTGAATTGCACATAATATCTGGTAAAATCACAGGAAAACAAGCACAAATTTACATGTAAGATCAGGAAAAATGAAATAATTCTACAGATATTTACTGAAATCAGAAAAATGTGTATCGTAAGGATTATGAGAAAAAAGTTTAATATTTTTACTGTTTACAATTTTACCCTATATTTTTAAATTGCAGATAATATTTTGCTAACAGAAACAAAACATTATTTTAAGTGTCAAAAATAAAAAATTGTACATAACATGTATGCTTTGAAATAATCTCTATTTTTACTAATGTTTGTTATTTTAAAGCATTTGATCATAAGATTACATCCATTTTACTGCATTTAAATCAGCAAAACAATATTGTTATTTTACAGATATTTGCCATTACTTGAAAGAAAAAATATAGTAAGGATTACAAAAATGGTCAATAATTTTATAGCAGTTATTTTAGAGATTTTTCTCTGATAACAAATAACCACATAATAAAAGTTAATTTATATGTTGACTGTAAAAAAAAAAAAAAAAAAAAGATCAAAACTGAAAATAATGTCCGCATCTAAAATCTGTATTTTTACAGATAGTAATTTGATATTTTGTGTAAAATGTCACAGTTTTGCTGTATTTAAAATTGGTTTAAAAAAGAATAAAACTTTACAAATATTTGCAGTTATTTTTACATGGTTTTATATATTCATTATTATTATTTATATTATTTTATTTATTTATTATCATTTTTTAATTTACCTAATTTTTTAAAATTTATTTTTCTTTTTATGGTTTTTGAACACTCCAGCATTCCACATTTGTTTTAAGTATTTTTTGTACTGTATTTAAAATTGTTTAAAAAAAGAAAAAAGAAAGTAAAAGGAAAGCTTCACAAATATTTACAATTATTTTTACAGGGTTTTCTATTAATATTTTGTTCTTGTTGCTGTTGTTTACTTTACTTTTAACACTACAGCATAACATTTTTTCAATGTATTTTTTGGAGTTTTACTACTTTTAGTTTTTCAAAATTGCTGAAAAGAAAGAAAGAAAGAAACCTTTACAAATATTTGTACTTATTTTTACAGGGTTTTTTGTTACTATTATTATTATTATTATTATTATCAATATTATTATTAATAATAATGGTAATAATAATTCAATTCAACTTTATTTATATAGCGCCAATTACAGTCAAATTTTCTCAAGACGCTTTACAGAACCCATATGCCTGAACCCCCAGAGCAGCACTAAGGAGACACTGGCAGGAAAACACTCTTTTAACAGGGAAATAAATAAATAACTAATAATAATAATAATACATTTTGATTTATTATTATTATTATTATTATTATTATTATTATTATTATTATTATTATTATTATTATTATTATTATTACATTTTTTTTTACATTTTTTGAACACTACAGCATTCCATATTTTTAAGGTATTTTTCTGGCTACCTTGCTGCCAGATTAAACAGGATTTTTACTACAGTGCAGTTACAGAACAGTGTCCTCACTAACCATCCAGTGCTGAGCCTTGGACATTATTTTAGGATACCATGTGCAGTTTATGGCTTATATCAGCAGGCTTTAGTTATTAAACAGATAATAAACGAGGATCTATGCAAGTCGCTGCAAACCAAATGCAATCGAACTCCGACACGAGCTGCAGGCCGAACTGAGCCTGAACCATGTGAATGTGCAGTGAAGAGCCGGCTGCTGTCATGTGCTGCTGAATGGGGAACCAGAGGCCATAATTCACTGGGTGCTCCCCCCAGAGACCCCATCAGCAAAGCAGGGCAAGGGGCCGGAGCCCGGAGACGCACAGCTATAACACTGAAAGAATCGGGAACAAGCAATGGGGACACTCAGATGCTCTTCTGTGCTGACAGGAAATATAGGCCATGATGGGGTTTTAGAGTTTAATCACAAACGGGGAAGACAGAGCTGTTTGTTCACCACTTTGACTGTGGCCCAGAAGGAAATATCTTGACAACAAATGGAGGATTGTTAGGAAATTTAGTCCTCATTGTGCAGAAACATAATTCTACTGATTTTTTTTTACTACCAGCAGAGGATCAGTGGGGTTTAACCCTGCTCATAGGCTCTAAAATGGAATTTGTAATGTAATCTAATATCACAATGTAGGAAAAATCCATGGTTTGAAGAATAAAAAAAATCTAATTTATTGATGTTGAATAAACTTCCCAAGCTTCAAACATTATTTTGATGAGTTTGTGTCGGCATAATAATGTTATAATTGTATTTACTTCATATTGTGTGTAATTTAATCAATTTAAAACCACATTCAAGTCGTACTAACTCAAAAAAATTGGCTTCATAACTTAATTTTTCTTCACCATAAGTAAAATGCTGGACAAATTCAGCTAAACTTGTGTTTTAGAGGACCTACAGGGCAAAGAAATATGGTTTAAGAAAGAATGTTTGAAACATTCTCTTATCAATATGACTTCTGTTAAAATATACAACTGTAGGTCAAAATTCTGAAAGTAGAAGCTAATTGCATATTTTTTTTTAAACAGAAACAAAACATTATTTTACATGCCAAAACTGAAAAAATAAAAAACTGTACATAACATCCATATTGTTTTTCAATTTGATTTTTACTGACATTTATTTGCTATGTTAAAGCATGTGAGCATAAGATTAAGTGCCTTTTATTGCATTTAAATCCGCAAAAAAAATACTTTACAGATATGTGCTATTATTTCAAAGAAAAGATATGTAAATTAAGGATTAAAAAAATGCTCATATTTTTTAGTTTACAATTTTACCAATTTAATTTTAAAAATTTTGCTGCTAAATCTTTTTTAAAGCTCCTAAATGAACAAAACCATCAAAAATCTAAAAAGAAAATCTACTCGAAGCAACTTTTTTTGTTCTAAATTATTAGACTTGTGTTCATAATTATGGTAATTAAGAATGATTCCATTATGAAGTGATGACACTGGCAGCTTTTGTGGCTTTTAGTACAACACTGATATCCTGGTGTTTTCAAGTATATTTATGGGAACTTTCAGGAAAACAAACAAGCCTTATGAGACGTTAAACTTTGACAAGAAAATTGTCTAAAACTTTTGCACTTTTGTCCAATTTGAAGGACCAATAATAAAAAATTTGGTCTTTTGCTGGAGTCAATTAATGATTCTGATCTGATGGAAACTATTCTGTCTGAGTCCTCACCAAATTCCATGGCTGTATGAATTTTATTTCTGGAGATACTGAACCCTAAAAATGGCTTCATAAGTGAGATGTGCTTTTGAGGTTGAATTATTTGAAAGAAAAATTATGTATATTAAGGACCGAAAAAATGGAAAATATTTTTTGAACCTGCTATTTTACAGATTTACCCTATTTTCTTCCTCTTCTTACAGATAGTATTATGTAGTAAAAGTATTCATTTATATGTTAATTGTAAAAAACTAACAAAAAAACACTGATCAAAAACATTTTTTTTACAGCTTTATGCTGTTATTTCTTTTACAGGGTTTTCAATTATTATTATTATTATTATTATTATTATTATTATTGCCATTTTTATTCATGCTTAAATGAGATTTTATTACTTGTTTTTTTATTCTTTATTAATTCATTCATTCATTCATTTATTCATTAATTTTAACAGTTTTTGAATGCTACATCATTCCGTATTTTTTATGTATTTTTTTTTCTGGCAACCTCGCTGCCAATTTCCCCTTTTCCTTTCTTTAAGTAGGATTTTAAATTTTTTTAAATTTTTAAATTTTTTTTTTTTACAGTATAGATCCATAACAGTGTACTCATTTACCATCCATTTGAGCCTTTACCATTATTGGCTTTTCTCTTCTCTGGTAAGATTTTTTTTTTTGAACGTGATAATGAGAAAATCCTCAGATCTGCAATTATGAAATTCTTAAAATTCTGCCAAAAATATGTGACCAAAATTAGTTTTGGGCCCCAAATAACAAACAAGCAAACAAAATCTGAGATGTTGGAGCATCATCGCCAATATTAGAGCAATAAAATACTAATAAAAAATGACTTTGGACAAAACTTTATCACAAATGGCAAAACACCATGAGTGCAAACAAGAAATCCTGTCCTACAAAGTTCACATCAGTTCAGCCTGTCTTGTTTTGCTGCACTTCTAACCTCCTCCTCATCACTGCGCTGTCTTTGTTTAGCAGCCCAGAGCAGAATTTAGTCAAACTCAGACACCATCACCCTCTGACAGATCACACATCTTCAAAACATCTCCGTGACGGTCATCATCGGCATCAGTCTGCAACATTTTTCCATCCAAACACAGCGATGAACGCAGCAGTGCATCATTTCATCATTTAATGAGAAGCTCGCCACCAGAAAAACAGATCCTGGTCGTAAAACAAACACGCCAGTTCGAATTAAACGCAGCCGAGCGAGAGGATATTTCTCCTAAACTCCCTGGATTTCAAGTGTTCTGCATATTGTCTGACAGACACACGGCTTTGCAGCGAAGAAAACGGCTTTTCAGCGTGTCGGCATTAATAATTCACTTGTGACAAACAGCTCTGACATTTACACCAAGCCCAGTGTCTGTCTGACAATAATGAAGGAGAAGCAGAGACACACTCAGCTGATGCAATTAGGAAGGTAAGAAAACGTCGTTTCTCTGGTGAAACGTGGAGGGAAGAGGCTGCCGTGACCTTTATAGAAACCTCCTCTGACCTCCGTTTAACCCTCATGTCGTCCTGCGGGTCAAAATTGACCCGTTTTAAAGTTTGAAAATGTGGGGAAAAAAATCTATTTTCACAGTGAAACTTCTGATGTCCACATTTTTAACATTTTTGGGAAATCTTTGAAAATTTTTTGGTGGAAAAAAAGAAATGTGAAAAATGTTTCTTAAGAACATTCACATAAAAATCAACCAAAATCCAGTGAATTTCGCTGGATTTTGGTTGATTTTTTGTGAATGTTCTTAAAGAAAATATTAGAAGTTTTACTGATGTATATGGAATCACTTTAGATATTTTTAGGATTTTTTTGGGAGATTTTTACTCATTTTTTGAAAATAGTTACAAGAATTTTCTTGCCAAATTTGGGGGATCTTTTTAAAATAAAACTTTTAAGGGAAACTTTTAAGGAATTCCTGAAGGTTTTGCAAATTTTCAGAAATTTGTGGAATTTTTTTGCTGAATTTTTGGATTTTTTTTCAGACACAGAAACCATATTCTTTGGTGCCCGTAAATGAAGACAACAGGAGGGTTAAGTGAGCTACAGTCTAAAAAGAGCAGAATAACTGAAAAAACTGAACAAGAAACACAAGCCGCTGCCACAAACAAGGAAATTAGCTCGTCTGACAGTGGCTGAGGCTGCGCTAACGGCTAACGGTTAGCAGCTAAGTTAGAAAACAGCCACAGATTAACATGAAACCGACACTGGAAAATGATAATTAATAATCCTTTAAGATCTGGACCTTAGTGGCCAAGAAAGTGAAAGAAAAGTAAAAGTTTAATATAATAGGAAAGAACAGCAGACAAATTGATCAATCTCAGTCGATAATTTAATTCATTTAATAATTTAATCACTCCTATTTCTATTTTACATATTCAGTCACATATTAACGAAGAAATCATGAATGACGGCTTCACTGCTGTTAAAACATTATATTTAATGTATACGGAGTCTACATTTCGGTCTTTCTTAATCACCAATAATCGGCATCGGCCTTGGAAAACCCACATCGGTCGATTTCTGCCCTGACTTGTTTTTACATGAGAGTCACGTCGCTACAAACTTTTCTTTTGGACACAAAGACAAACTGAAGTAAACTGTGTTTCTGGGTGATTCTTTACTCTGGTCTGAATGTGCTGTTGAGACGTTCCACTGTTCGCTTGCAGCAGTTTAATCAATCACCAGGTTTGTGTTCAGTTTCTGTTTCTTACTAAGATAAAGTGGACTCTGTGAAGTTTTACCTGCATTCTGTATCTATTCTCAGATGTACGTTGCTTTGGATAAAAGCGTCAGCTAAATGAAATTGTAGAATTATAGAACTGTAGTCTCCACAAACCTGCGTTTCTACACAACTAAACTGCATTTTCAACTACGTTTTGAGGGAAAAAACGCATCTTTGTTGAGTCTTTTGTGGCTTCACTGTTGGTCCTTTCATGCCAAACCGATCGTATTTCAGGAATTCTATTCAACTGTTGGTGATTTTAAATTGAAGCTACAGACTCATGCGTCCCGTCTTTCTTTCAGTTCTTCCCGAGGCCGCCCTTCTCGCTGCCACTCGTCTTATTTTGTATCGATCGCCTGCCTGCTTTCACTCGGTTTCCACCTTTTAACCTTTTTACCTTTTCTTTGGGCTTTGCTGTTAAATGGCCGGGCACTTATAAAACACCTTTCCACCTTCATGCTGCTCAGAGTGCTCTGTAGAGTTTTCCATTTACAAACACACAGAAATGTCTGCAGAGCTGCAAAGCAAGCTGCTGCAAATTCACATTCAGGGTTTCGCCCAAAGACCTTCAACATGCTGCACAGTGTGAGTCACAGCTGCCACTTTCATAGTTTTACTTCTTTTTAATTTCAGTAATAAGCTCTACCTTTGCTATGTGTTCTAAGCCACACATATGTTCTCTCTTCACAGCTTTTCCAGATCAATCAACATATCAACACTGTTTTCTGACAGCTCCTTCTGTGTCTCTTGTTTTTGTCTCTTTTTGTGTCATTTTTGCTATTTAAGCATCGTTCTGTCATTTTTGTGTCTTTTGAGTATTTTTTTTAATTTATGCATCCTTCTATTTTTTGTGTCTTTTTGCGTCATGTTTGTTATTTAAGCATCATTTTGTGTCATTTTGTGCTTTTTGGTATGATTTTTGTTATTTAAGCATAGTTTTGCGGGATTTTTGTGTCATCTTGTGTCATTTTATTTATTTAAGTGTCATTTTGTGTCATTTGTGTCGCTTTTTGTGTTATTTTGGCATCCTTCTGTGTCACTTTTGTGTAATTTTTGTGTTATCTAAGCATCCTTTTGACAATTTTTTGTGTCTTTCTGTGTCATTTTTGTGTTATTTAAGCAGCGCTTTGTGACATTTTGTGTCTTTTGTGCCATTTCAACCCGAACCCTAAGCAACCTAAGACTTTTTTAAGGCAAAGAAGTAGAATGTTCTGCAATGGCCAAATCAATCGCCGGACCTGAATCCAGCTGAGCTACATTTCACTTGTTGAAGACAAAACTGAAGGAAAAACGCCCCAAGAACAAGCAGCAAGTGAAGGCAGCAGCAGTGGAGGCCTGGCAGAGCATCACCAGGAACATCTATGGGTTCCACACTTCAGGCTAAAAACTCTGTAAATATGTGATGATAATTTATCAAAACTATTGCAACTTATGGTTTAATAAAATGTGTTTTCTTTGTTACTCCACGATCCATTCTCATATTTTGATTTAATGATTAGAGATGTGACGTTCCTTAAAGCATCCACATGCACAATAATGTCACTCCTGTAAACATAACAGGAAAATCTTTCCAACAAAAAACTTGATAAGACAGAAAACTGCTTTTGGCTTTAGTGAACAGATCTGTCTTTTATTACTGTGCTGGAGTTCAGGATGTAACTAATGATTCACCTGCAGCTGATGAACTCTGTGTGACGCTCACCTGTCTGAGGTGAACAAAAGTTCACCGTGTCATTAAATATTTGATCCGTATCGATCCTGTCTTCATGTCAGGGATAATTTATGAGTGTAAGTAAATAATGAAGCTGCTGCTGCTGTTGTTGTTGTTGTTGTGACACCTGAGTAAATACACACAATTCTCTCACTTGAAACTTCTCATATGGATCCTGCTGCTGTCTGATGCTGCAGGTCTTTAACCCTCGTGTCGTCCTGCGGGTCAAAATTAACTGTTTTAAAGTTTCAAAATGTGGGGAAAAAAAAACTTTTCACAGTGAAACTTCTGATGTCCAAATTTCCAACATTTTTGGGAAATTTTTGAAAATTTTTTGGTGGAAAAAAAGAAATTTTAAAAAAATGTTTCTTTAATAACATTCACCAAAAAATCTGCCAAAATCCAGTGAATTTCACCGGATTTTGGTCTGTAGAGTGCTCTGCTGCTGCTACAAACTAATTTACTAGGTTACACGCAGGAAGCTTCATGCAGACTTTAACTATAAAACCTGGAAAACTCAAAAGAAAATAAAAAACCAAAGCCTCTCGCTGTTCCTCCTGCTGCTGGATAAATAATGAGTCTCGCTCAGAGTGTAAAGAGTCAAACATCGACTCGACTGTAAACAGGCAATTTTCCAGCTGCAGCCACGAGCTCTGAGGTCGGCTGGAGGCTTTATGGATGACCAGAGACACAGTCGGAGAGCTGATAGTGATCAGAAGAAACGAGGATCACACACACTTTATCCTCCCTGTCAAGAACTGCAGCCACATGGCCCATAACACACACACACACACACACACACACACACACACACACACACACCTACACACACACACACGTACACACACACACCTACACACACACGCACGCACGCACACACCTACACACACGCACGCACGCGCACGCACGCACGCACACAGAGACACACACACACGCACACACACACACACGCACGCACGCACACACAGAGCGATGAAGATGATGCACTGCCATCTTTCATCCTTCATCTGTGACACACACAGAGGAGGCAGTGTTTCCAGAATACATTACCAATGAAGGATTACATGAATCGGTGATTTGACATCCTTCGATACGTCTTCGGTGTGCAGTTTTTATAAAGACGTGTTTGTTGCTGGTCAGCACAGCAGCAAAGGACAACACACTGGCAGTATGATGGTTCATGGAATAGATAAGTTAGGTAAGTTTTATGACAAATATGATTGATTAAACTCAAAAAGTGGTGTCATGTTTTCTCTAAAGACTAAAATGCAACTTTGAGATATGAAGCAGAGCTGTAAATTCTGCTTTAACCCTCCTGTTGTCTTCATTTACAGGCACCAAAAAATACTGTTTCCTTGTCTGAAAAATATTCAAAAATTCTGCAAAAAAAATTCCCAAATTTCTGAAAATTTGCAAAACCTTCAGGAAGAAAATTCCAATAATTCCTTAAAAGTTTCCCTTAAAAGTTTGATTTTTTAAAAAAGCCCCCAAATTTGGCAAGAAAAGTCTTGAAAATATTTTCAAAAAAATGAGTAAAAATCTTCAAAAAAAATCCTAAAAATATCTAAAGTGACTACATATATATCAGTAAAACTTCTATTTACTTTAAGAACATAAAAATCAACCAAAATCCAGTGAATTTCACTGGAATTTGGTTGATTTTTTTGTGAATGTTATTAAAGAAACTTTTTTTTACATTTCTTTTTTTCCAACAAAAGATGTTCAAAGATTTTCCAATAACATTGAAAATGTGGACATCAAAATATATATTTTTTCCCCACATTTTCAAACTTTAAAACGGGTCAATTTTGACTCGCAGGACGACATGAGGGTTAAAACAGGGATATTTTATGAAATTACTCCAATTTAAAAATTCACCAAAATAAACCGTTCACACTAACCAAATTACATGAAAAACAAAAAAATCTCTGCTCCTTGGCACAACCAAAACACTAGGATTTACTGAGCTGCACAAAACATTTACATGACAAAAAAAATCAGGGAATACTGTGCTAAATAGGGTTAATTGGCAGGAATCGGTTATTTTTGCTCTGCAATCATAATTATTTCTTGAGAAACAGTGCATTTTTTAATGTTTTTTAATGAATATCCTGCTGGTTTTAGCTCATATCATGAACTCGATCCAATGCAGAGTCAGATGCATTAAAGTAAACTCCTTCTACTTCCACTGACGCTTTCGTAAATCCCTCAGTATGTCTTCAGTGTGCAGTTTTGAAAGACAGATGTTGCTGGTCAGCACAGTATGGTGCTTCATGGAATAAATAAGAGGAGTTTTAGGACAGACATGATTGATTCAACTCAAAAACTGCTGTTATCTTTCCTCTGAAGACCAAACTGCAACTCTTGCAAATTTGGCAATATAGTGTATATATATACACTATATTGCCAAAAGTATTCGCCCACTCATAGTATATATATATATATATATATATATATATATATATATATATATATATATATATATATATATATATATATATATATATATATATATATATATATATATATATATATATATATATACTATGAGTGGGCGAATACTTTTGGCAAACCAGAATTTGAGCCGATTATTGCTGATGTTTGCAAAGGAGACAAAGAACCGGGCATTTACTCATTATTAAAATCTCTTAGCGATGATGATGCTTGGGTAATTAGTGAGCTGTTCAGGCGTCTGTTGCATCGTCGCTCAGCTGTTTTGCTGTAAACATGCAGCTGAAGAGCCGGAGAGAGTCCTCAGACAGAAGAGCTCTTCAGGCAGACAAAGACAGCAAACACAGTGACATTAGACACAGAAGAATAGAAATCAAAGCAGATAAAGGACCGACTCCTGGTACAAACACACAATCTGCATGTCAGAATATGAAACTCCCACATAAGTTAAAAATCCTCCAGAGATCCAGCCTCATTCACTGTGACAGCGTCCTGGTGCTGAAGCTGGATGTCCTGATGTCTGCTGCGGCTTAATGACTCACGGATTCAACATATGCTGCCATTAGTTTAACGGCTCTAACTGCCTCCAATCTCTGGCTTGAAGCGTTTAAATTAACCACGACGCCCACGCAGCCGGCAGCTCTTCTTTTCCTTTCTTCACTTCAGTCAGACGGTGCTGGAAATTAGATGTCTGTCTGCGAGCATGTTTGAAAGGCATGTTGTAATAATAAAAAAACACCAAAATCACACATTTAGCAGAGACGGAAACTGGAGAAACAAACAAAGATGTGGCAGATTTTCAATTTTTTTACAGCCCTTGACATGTCGCTGTCAGGAAAATGATCCATATGTAATCTTAAAATCAGGAAATTTTCAACATCAATTGATTTCTTGGATCAATGCTCAATAATGTGTAATAAGTACAACTAGAAAAGCACTCAGAGCGCAGTACTCCTCCAAGGCTGCTCAGTTGACGTATCATTTCCAGCTGGATGAAATCTTCAATAAAAAATGACCTTGTGCTGAGCACAGGCATGTGTTACGCATGTGCATGTTATGTATGGATACCGAAATGTGTGCAAATTACTCTTATAAAAGTCTGTTCATCAGTTCATCACTTTTGGCAAGCCTTTGTTTTGCTCATGTTAAAATAAACGTTCACTCCATGCTTTTATTTTGAAGGTGTATTTTTAATGTTAAGGGCTTTTATTTTGTCACCATTCCAGTGGCACAGGAAGTGTTTATCTAAGAAGCGGTTTCTGGACATGACGAAGATGCTGCTGAAAAGTCCGAAAATTCACAGAAAGACAAAGGTTCCAGCTGTTGCTGTCTAGCAAAGGATGCGTCTAAACTTAGAAGCAGCTTGAATGGAGACAAACTCTGACGGTGTTTCCTGAAGAAAGGAGTGAAGGACAGAAAGGTGAATTTGTGTTCAAAATAAGGCTGACGGCTGAACTTAACGTGTCTGGCTGGGGTTTGCTACATTACGTGACCTAAATATGTAGCGGACGGCAGGAACTGATGGGACTCAGAAACAGACCACAGTTTAATCATTTGTTCCTTGTATGATTTCCAACTGATGAATCACAGTCAGTTTGTAGTAGGATCGTAATCATGTGATCATCAGCAGGTAACTGACACAGTGTTCATGTCATGGTTACAATGACTCTGTGCCAGCTGCTATATCTGGAAATGGGAAATCTTTAAGAAACCCATGGATCCAGACTATAAGCCGCATCACAGTGAAAATCTAATCACTTGGTCCTTGTGTCATTTCTCACCTTCCCTGAAAATTTCATCTAAATCCGTTAGTCTGTTTTTGAGTAATGTTTCACACAGACAGACAGACTCACAGACAAACGTATACCGATCGTCACATAACTCCGCCGTTCCTTGGCGGAGTAATAATTAATTCTCTGTGAAATAACACAAATACCAGAGAAGCACTCAGAGAACGCAGTACTGTGCTAAAGGCTGTTCATTCCCCCATGTGGCATTGTCAGAAATGCAGCATATTTTAGAAGCGCTGGACTCGAGTATCCGAATATTCGGTCGTTGTGGTGGTATCTGAATATTAATTTTGAGATCCAAATACTCGGATTCCACCCGGACCTACCAACTCTGACATCATGTTTCACTTCGCCTGTGTTAGTAAGTTAGCCGAAGACGGGGATATCCATGCTATGCTATGCTAATGCTGTCGGACTCCGATGATGAACACTGTGAGAAGCAAGATCAAAATGCACTTCACTACCTCTACTTCTACCCCATTTTAAATGTACAATAACTTTAGTGTATTCAAAGAAGCCGTGTAAAATTTTACCTTCATACTGTAAATATTTTCAGAGTTGCAGGCCTTTGAAATAAAATTTCCCTGCTACTTTTTCCATCATGTCTGAGCCTCATAACTTCATCAGTACAGCAGATAAACTCATGGCATTTTAAGGGCTGAAAAACACATTTGAGTTCTGTTAAAAA